>NW_024582679.1:124313-342107 GCF_018398535.1 Haplochromis burtoni | reverse complement strand
GTGTGCGCATTAGGGTTTGGAGGGGGCTCTCGGCCAGCCCTGGCTGACCCTTGTTCACCTCTTTCCTCTTGCTCCGCCCTGGATGAGTTTTCTCCTAAACATGTGTGCAGCTGTCAGCTGGCAAGTGTTTGTGTGAATGAGTGAGTGTGTCTGTGTTGTCTGTTTTGTGTGTGCTTTGGATGCAGATCATTTTCATATTTCAATTAAAATCTTTTCCTCTTCTGGGGACAAAAGAAAGGGGAAAGAAAAGTTGCAAGAATTTACAGAGTGTACTGCCGAGGCACTGATCATTGATATGAGCATACAGAGAAAGAAATGAACACACAAGAAATTCACTCAAAGTTTAACATTTCTGGGCAAAACAAGGGTTTTGTGCTCTTGCAAAGCACAATACTGTAACAAACAGAAGAGCTATAATTAAATCCCTTTTTTTGTTTTTGTTGTTCCCATCATCACAACAGACTAGTTGTTATGCAGTCATAATGTTATTGGCTTTTCTTGCGTACAGATTGGCTTTAAAGTTTGCGGTTACAGATTTTCTAGATCAGCCAATGGATGTTTGCTAAATATTGCTTCAGGTGTTTTTATAAAAGCGATGCCAGATTGAAAATCAGCCTGTTTATTAGTCTGAGGTAAAGCTGATCATGTCTCTGGTGACAACATCTGGAGGTTACATGAGAGAGCTGTTGGCTCAGTCCGTAGAGACAATCACCGCCTCTGTTGCAGTCTCTTTGTCTCCTCCTAAAACACACAATTACACATAAACCAAACCATAATCAAGTCCATGTCTATATATTATCACTGACTTGTTTTTTTTGTTTTTTTTGTCTTTCTCTATTTTTAGCTGCGGCTCCAAAGTTAAAACCGATGAAAAATCCAATGATAGTGGACGAGGGAAGCAAGCTCACAGTTAGGTGCGAGGCCACAGGAAACCCTGCCCCTACCTACAGATGGTTCAAAGATGGCAACGAGCTGAAGAAAAGCAAAAAAGTCAAAATAAGGAGCGGCAAGTGAGTACAAATCAAAAACCGAGTACTGTAAACCCAACATAGGCGGTACGGTAAAAGGTTCTCCGTGGGTGACGTTACTGTCAGCAGGCAGGGCTGATGCAGTTTTCCTCCTCTTTTCTAGTATTTGGGATTATAAAGGATAATTCCTTCATTGAAGTGCACTGTAATGACTCAGTTAGCGTTTGATCCCTCCTTTTATTTAACTTTCTCATTCAAATAAAAAGTTGCATTTCAAAGCAATAGATCATATATCTAAGCACTCGGTGTGGCAGAAGTGCAAGTTAGCACTAGTCAAGTTGGTTTGGAGGAGTGCAACCGGGGGCTAATGTTTTATGTAAAGCTGAAACATACAGGGTGATGTAGCTGACTTGTTCTCAGCTAAACCAGCTAAACCTGATAAAACTGAGGGTGAGCTACGTCTGCAGTAGCTGTTTTCTGTTTCGGCCCTCTTCAAAGAATATATTATTATTATTAGCAATACAAGAGTATGATATAGTGCCCCTCATATATATATCTTTTTTGAAAACCCTACAAATTATAATTTTCTTTGTTTCTGGTTTTCTTTTGCACGCTGTGCAGCCACAGTTTTGTTACTGCCAGCCTTTAGACTATTTTTGGAGATCACATATAAATTAGCTTTTGAACAGATCAAAGGTGTGGAACACTCAGAGTTAAAACTAGCTCTGGGGTTCAGGTCGCCCCGTGGAAAGCTTTACAAATGCCTCTTTCATAACAGCAGTGTGGGGGGTGGGGGAGGATGCTTTATTACCTTGTTGTAAATTAACATCAAAAATACCTGATGGTCTGGGGTTCTTTTGTAATTATGTTTTCTTTTTTAATTGATTTAAAACATCATTAGAAAATAAGAAATACCCAAAGAAAGAAAGGAAATATGACAGTTTTCTGTGTCCTTGTCCTGTAATTACTCACCGTGGCTACTGTTGAGCAAAGGTTAAAACTTAAGGAGGCCACGATATAACAATATCGACGTGAAACAAAGCTACAAAACACCACAGCAGCTAGTTCTAACATATTGTTCCACGGTTTCTTATTAAAAACAGTCATCCCACTCTCCAGAGCAAGTAATCATGAATCCTTATTACAGAAGAGCTGGTGCCATGCCCTGTCATGCACCGGCACCCCTCCCTCAGTATTTCCATTTGTTGCCTTCACTTGCTATTTCCTCCCTGCCCTGATTCCCCTGACTCAGCTATGTGAGTGTTGTCACCCACAGGAAAAACTCCAGAGTCCAGATCAGCAGAGCAAAACTGGAGGATTCTGGGAATTACACATGTGTGGTGGAGAACCTGCTGGGAAAGGACAACTCCACTGGCACTGTTAACGTCCAAAGCAGTGAGTACTGACTCCTAAGCAACAGGCAAAGCGGCACAGATGTACTGGCATTGTTGTTGTTGTTATAACTGTTCTCCTGCCAATTGAGAGATCCAAAGGAGCCATTACAAACAGGCATGCAAGAAGAGTAACACGCATGAAGAACAACTGTCCACACATGTGGTTTTGGCCTATTAATCAGTGGAAACAGAATTGCACTTTGGGGTGAATGGAATTTAAATGCAATGTATGGTGTGTTATCTCCTTTCATTCACCATTCTTCGCTTGCAATGCAAAACCCCACAAAACTGTACTGCACAGTGTCTTTGACCGTCACCGACACGCAGCAAAAGCAGCAGACTACAGATTTAGATCTGAAACATAGCTTGACAGAATATGAGAGTTGTAAAAAGTATCTTCAGTGTGTGTGATAGAATCTAACAGGCTTGTTTAGTAGTGGTAGTGGTGTGTGTGCATTACAGATTTTTGCAAAGTATTGTATCAGATGAAAGAGTTTTGATAACAGCTGCTTCCATTCAGTGGGTTAGTGAGCTTATGTTTGTTCCTCACAGTATGGGTAGCGAATTTTTAGCTGCTGTGGGGAGCTTGTTTTTTGAGTAGATGAATCGAATACATTTATATATCAAAATATAAGAAAGAAAGAAAGAAAGAAAGAAAGAAAGAAAGAAAGAAAGAAAGAAAGAAAGAAAGAAAGAAAGAAAGAGTTTTAAAGACCTTGTGTTGCTCTGCATCCTTTCAAGAAAGGACTTGATGTTATCTGGTGCTGGACTGTCAGAGATCTATATGGTTGTCTGGCATGCAAGAGTCAGAAATTGTTGGATGTGCTTGAGGAAATCCAACTTCCTCCACTGAGATCACCCGGCTTTTCTGTTTGTAGACCGCTGAGTAATGGCGCAAGACTTTGATACTGTGCAGGCATGAGCATGCGACGTGAATGAAGTCAGCGCAGATAGTGATTGTTTAATCAAACCTCTCGTGCGTGACGGCATATTTTTATTCACGCTATTCCGAGTGAGAGATTTCCTAGTTTACAACATCCACATATTCACTATTTTTGAAGAATGAGTGACTTAAAAAGTAAGGTTCCTCGTGCCACACCAGTGGAGATGTTCTTGTTATTGCTGACCTTCCAACTGGGTGATTTCTGTACTCATCCCACGCTGATGGAGGTGTAAATGGTGGGGAAAAGGAGGGGGATTGGAGTTTATCCATCACACCCTGTCCTTGGGCGCACTCAGGGCACAATAATCACCTCCACCTTCTTGTTTTGCATTTGTCAAGGCCACCTTTTAGAGCTATTGTTTACAGTTAACAGACTTAAGCTGAGCTTCATTATTAGAGCCTTTTCAGATAAAGAAAGGACCCATTGTGTTTGGAAACACGGAGATTCTCAGGGGTTTCAGCATGCAAGTTTGATTTCCAGCAAACAATTGCGCCGAAAAGAAGTCCTCCGTATTGTGTTTAAATGGGGCTTAATATTGCATCTTTCGTTTTTGAAAAATTTCCTGACATATAAAAGGCTTCATTTGAGATTCACAGCCAGATTGTGTGACTCTCACTATATTGCTTGTCATGAGATTTGGCTCTTCTCCAGTGCAGTGATATATTCCTCTGCACTTATGTGCATTTAATATTTAAAGGGTCAGTGATGCAATACATACTGCGCTAACATTTATGAAAAATTAATTCGATAAACAGTAGTCAGTTTAATGGCAAGTAAATAAGAAAGGTCAGATCGTGCTTGAGACCCTAGGAACCCCTGGTGGTAGCACCTGTTTGATCGAGCTTGCGAACATGTGACTGGCGGCACATGAAACTGTATATGATGACCTTAGCAGACGAAAAGAGCTGGTAATGCAGCAATATCAAAGGTAATATAATATCACAAAGCAATGAACATGTGGGCTGAGATGTACAGTAGCCACAATGGATAAAACATGACTGAACACCCGACAGTTCCAACTTAAAGCTAAGCACGATAGTATCTACATGTGTCAAAGCTGAGGTTAAAGCATACTTCTTCATTGAATCTCAAGTCATCCTTTTCACAGTTTTGTCGCTCTTTTGTCTTTGTGTAAAAGCATCTTTGTGTTCTCTTTGTGTTGTTATCTGTCGACACTTTGTCATTTCCTTAAATCACTCCTGGATATTCCAACAATGGCATCACTGTATGTCCCTTCATGTGCCACGATCACTAGATGTCTGTCTCTGTGTGTTTTGTTTTTGTGTGTGATTGGGAGTGTGTGTTTGTGTGAATGTGTTTGCTCATGGTTCAATAAAAAAAAAGTCCCATTGTGTTACAACAGCACGTCTCGTTCTGTCATGCTTCGGGGGAGAAGGCAAGACAGGGCGAATCAGGGGTGATATGTCCATAGGCAGTGGGAGTGCTTAACTGAAAATACATATGGTATTAAAAGGAATTGGAAGCAAGCAGGGCATGTTGCTTTGATTAACATGCTGGTCTTGTGAAAGGCTGATATTAGCAGATGCAGATAAAAAAAAAATGATGCATTGCATGTTGCAGGGAGTCTCTGTGAAATGTATTTCCCTCCTCCCCAAAAAATGTACTGTGTGATTTTGATTGAGATGCAGAGAACATGCAATCTGTTTAGACCGAGAGCTGTTTTCATTGTGAGGTCATAAAAGAAATGGCCATTGTGTTAAAGGGCTGCAGTGGAGTATGCTCGCCTGCTGCAGTATGTTGCAGAAGCAGCATGTAGCCGCAGTATTATCTGTGTATGTGTGCCTTCCAGGGAGGGAGAGTGAGGGGAGGGGGTGCAGATGTAGATGGACAGAGTGAGCTAAAGAAGAAGATAGCGTGGATAAAGGAAGGAGGGCGGGTTGTGGGGAGGGGGAGCAAAATGAGGGAATGCATGACAGAAAGCAGACAAAGACATTAGGGTAGAGGGCAAGAGGGAGATACAGCCAGTGGAAAAGAGAGGCAGACAGTGAGGGAGAGAAAAGTATGAAGAGGAAGACATGAGTCCGCTCTGTTGCAGAGGAGGGTTTCACACCCATTTTAGAATGCAGTTACTGCTCTCCAGCTTTTGTCCTGAGCACCTCCGTACTGTACCTGACATCTAGATTCAGGGTGTCTTTCCTCCTTGCCTGTGGTGTGTCTCTAACAGTATCTGGCATGCAAACAAGCCAACCCTTCTTGAACTTATTAAGGAGAAGACAGAAAGTGAAATCGGTAGAGCATAGATAATAAAGTCAAATAGCAGCTCAGCACGAGAGCGTCATTCGAGCGCTCGCACTTGGATACAGTGTGCGCCGGGCTTTGCCTGCCTGCTTGTCTGTTCTGGTGAACAGACACTTCGGGAAACCAGCACTCAGCTCCACCACATGGTGAACACAGGCCACCACAACCCATCTTTATCTCAGCGGCTCACAGTAACTCCCGCACCTTATTCTTTGCCAGTTGTGTGTTATACATTAATATGTTTTAAAGTAAATGAAAGGACCTTTTCAAACGTTTTCAAAAAGCTTTTGTGGATCACCACAAAGGTTTTAATCGGAAGACGCTACGGTACCACACTTAACAAAACATTTTTTTCAACCCGTCTTTATTGGTACAGTGTTTGACTTGATATGCAAAGTAGCAGGTACAGAAGGAGTGCCAGGATATGACGCATTCCCCTGAGGTGTCGCCAAAGTTAAAAGCTATTGTTCTGTTCAGTTCAAATTATTCTTAGGAGAACCGCTTCCACTTGCCATAGAAGGAAAAAGCAGTCTGTATATATTCCCATATTACACAGAACAGCTGGTCATGACTCATCACAAACCATATCAATATAAGACAAATATAAGACCTGTGTAATCTCGAGTCGAGATGTGGACCATGGCGTAGAAACTGCTGTGAGCAGAACCTTCCCTCAAACTGAACCCCTTTATGCATTTGGAGGCATGCAGCACATTGTGGCTTCACGCCAGCCTTGCAGTTTGCCAATAACATTGATTGATTGGACTTGTGTGGGGATTTTAGTCATGTCTTTTTGTTAGGGCAGCAGAAGAGAAACACACACCGATTAAGTGCCAGTTACTGTACAGTTATTCAGCACAGATGGTCGGAGGTTCTGCTGAGTTGAGTGTTTAAGTTGCTCGTTATCAATGTCTTAAGTCCCATTTAATACTTTCTCCTTCTCTTTGGCTCCGTTTTAGCTTCCTGGGAATTTTGAAACATTAGTTTAATCTGCGGACCAGTTTTTACATACTTTTGTGAGGCCACATGTTTTATTATTTGTGTTTGCGCCAACTTTGGCTTTCTGACAAAATGCACAACAGTGTGCAGCATATGAGCAACTGTGCACTTCCTGGTGCTTTGGAATATCATGTATCCTTTAAACAGTCTCGGTGACAATTGCTGTCTTTTTGAGCATGATGCTTTCCGCCTTATGCCCAACCCCCAGTGCCAGGGACCATTTGTTGTCCATGTGGTCTGACCTCTACCCTGTAATCAGTTTACCATGGTGAAACCTGCTGGCATACTGCCGAACAGTGTTGTATATCATCCGCTGTTTTCCATAGGGCCAGCATGAAGGAGCAACAATAGTCAAAGTTTGCTCAGCTCCACGTGGCTTCAGATTAAGGCGTCCCATTATCCTACAGGCTGCTGTGTTGTGATAAGCGCTTGTGAGACAGCCATTTGTGTCTGCAGGCTGCAGGTCACATCCTTGGGGGGTGCTGTGCGCAGCTCCGCTGAGAGAGTGTGTGAGCGTCCAGGAATGTGTTGATGGAAATCACAGCTGAACGTACGATTCCTCCAACCTCAACAGTCCTGCTGAGGCCCACCAGCAACAATTTTGCGCACGCACGCACGCACGCATGCACAATGCCCCTCAGCCCCTACCCCTTCCTCAACCCCACACACATATAAATGTTTTGCGTGTTTTCGCTTCTCATTTTGAAATCAAATACTTGCATTCCTGCTGTCAAAAAGAGGGGAAAAAAGCTGTTGGCAATCTCAAATACTCTTAATAACTTAAACAATTGAGCAAGCAAACGAGAACTAAGCTTAAGC
Source organism: Haplochromis burtoni (assembly GCF_018398535.1). Taxonomy (NCBI): domain Eukaryota; kingdom Metazoa; phylum Chordata; class Actinopteri; order Cichliformes; family Cichlidae; genus Haplochromis; species Haplochromis burtoni. The sequence goes on along the minus strand of NW_024582679.1, from coordinate 334,724 downwards.
TTAATTTACAATTTGTTGCATTGTTAAAGGCTCAAGAACTCGAGCAATTACACACCAGTCATCCTGCATCTGACCTCAAGTCAGTACAGAAGGCTACATTTACTCCCTCACATTTGCTGTTGCACATAATTCACCTGCAGAAAATATGCTAATATATAAATTATAGATTTGTTGTGATTATATGAAAAAGCTCCTGATTGGTTGTTATTTGAACTTAGCTAAAACGGACAACAAGACCAAATATGGAAAATAAACCGATAGCCCTTATTCACATTCAGTGTTAAAGCTTGGTGATGATACAAAACATTGATCAAAGTCTATCAAAGAGAAAGGTTTACGATACGTTTAGAAAGCCATTCCTTGGAACCGAAGGCCAAAATTTTCCCGAGTTGTAAAACAACTTTATAAGTTACAGAAGACATGATTAACACAAAGCAATAAACACGAAACCGAAAAAAAAGCTTTTTCTGTTTTCTTCCAGTAAGTTAATATGTTCTACGTAAGTGAATCATTACAGTAAGTACCTCTTTGCACTGGATAAACAACAACTTCCTTCACTCCTTCCATGTCTTTCGATGGTCAACTGAGTAAAAGCAAAACTTACTCAATCCTACTACGCAAGCGAAAAGATAAACTCATCTCTAGTGACGCTAAAGGATGTTAGTTGTGGCCTCGGATGAATGTGGAGTATCTGTAAGTCGGTCAATTGTATTGATTGCTGCGGGTAAAGCTACAACCATGTCTGCAGGAAACGGGCCTTCACATCTGCCAAGCTCTCTGTATTTACAGGCCACTGGAGAACAGCTTGTCAGGTTCTGTGGATCAAGCTGCTCGGCTATTAGTCATACCCACTTTTTTAAAACTATCCAGGAGTCCGGGGGTCTGGACAGGCGTGTCTCTGAGGTGGCCATCTGATTGCGCCAGAATCTCCACAATATCAAGATCAGGTCCAGGGCTCTGTACAGCAAAGAGCATGTTGTAATCTAACATATAGCGGCAAACACACTGCCTTATAGAAGACTGCTGTGGTTTTAAAACGCTGCTGAATGTTTGATTTCTTCGATGAACACAAACGGAAGGAAACGATCCTGATCTTGACCATTTGGAAGTAAAACGACAAACTTTCTGAAGTCGTGCTTGCCATTGTCTACAGTTTTGCGTGCAGCAGCCTGCAGGCAAATTTACAAAAGCCGTTAATCCAGACATATAAAAAGAATCGGGATCTGCATTTCCTCTCTTTCACGTGTTAAGAAACCTGTTTTATCAAATGAAACCAGATTGTTTGTTTTGCTGTCTGACATTACGACTTGACTTATGACAGCTCGAGTGAGTCACTTGTTTTCTTATTGCACTCACAGAATCATCATTTCATCTACGCTGCGGTTTGTTTTTGTTTATTGTTAAAGACTTTTTGTATTAGTGGACAGCATCCGGCGTGGTGAGAAGTTCCAGACTAAGCGGAAGCGTTTACGTCGCGAGAGGATGAACACACTCTGCATCAACTAGTGATCAGAACACAGCTCGTGTTATGAATGGATGAGTGCATACATACGGCAGTGGAGGACTCGAACGCTGCTTCCAGTAACATCCAAATGAAGCAGAAATCAAAGGGAAAGAATAATTTATCATGACTATCAAGAAAATTCTTGGAAATGATGCCATCATTCTTTTGCTGATCTCTTGGCACCTTCTGCACAACATGCATACCTGAGCCCAACCACAGCAACCACTGTGAGGCACATCTGTAAATACTGCCTCAGATCTTAGAGTATATCGATTTTAACCAATGTTTGGGGGCTTCTCTTGAAGTTAATCTGACAGAAGACAAGTTACGTTTCGCACCTAAAACATAAATCAGCTCCCTAATCTGTCAGTAATTCATTGCTTTTTGACAGGGACTGTGAGTTATTGGCTTTCATATGTACTACGTGCTAATGTCCTGGAGAAGAGGCAGCTGTTGGATCCTAACATCAGAATCTGTGAAAAATGAGTCAAATATGTTAAAGAAAGCACTTTCTAAAAGTCCCTCAATGGATTATTATATTTTGCTTGATCTGTCACTTCACTTTAATCCCCTCCGATCCAGGACGATAAGTGGACGTCCTCACTCAGATCTTTGAAAAAACAACTAAGTTATAAAAAATCAAAACACATCAGACTTCTGAGAATGTCCGGTAATCTCACTGTGTTATGCGGGACAGTTAAGCCGTTAGTGTGAATGAGTGAGGATATTGCTATGTGTGAGGAAGGAAGCAGCTGTTACACTTGAAAAGCTGAGTGATGTGAGCAGGTGACACAAGGTTTTCGCTGTGTGCAGGGCTTTGTTAACTCTTCCAGTACCCTGGGACCAAACCTATCTGAGCCTTAATTTGATAGCATAATAAAAGAATCTCTTTCAGCCCTCCTCAGCTGTGCTGGTGGTCTTTTTTCCCCCTGATGGAGACCCCAACTGTGCAGGGTGACTGGGCGCCGTCTTCTTCTTTCTTGACAAATCACTAAGAAGCACCTCGGAGGAGAAGCGATTGTCTAAAAATGATGAATTTCATCATAAGGGCCTGGATGTGCCGACAGAGTAATGACATTAAGTTGCCTTAAGATGTGTTCATTCGCATTAAAACAAAGTCCCTGCTCCTACTCTTACCTGGCATGTTTCAGAATGGGGTCAGACTAATTCAGGGGTGTCTTCTGTTCTCTTTAAAGTTCTCTTTAGAGTACAAGAGGAACATATATTTACCATTCCGTTGCGTAAAGCTCAGAGTAACAGTACTATAGTTTAGTTGCCACAGCTGTCTTTAATCTTAAACCTCCCATTACTCCATCGTGCTGCTTCCTTTTGTCGGACACTCGGCAACTGTATTCATCGTGTGTGTGTCAGGGTGAGTAAGTTCTTTTACCGGGGACTCTGTATGAGTAGTGGGTACAGCAATAGTGTCATCAGCGTTGAAGCCATTTCCTCCTAAGTGTGTAGGTGTAAACAGAAAATGCCTCTCTTTAGTCAATGACACACTCACAGTGAACTCATCGTTAGTATACAGAGGGCAGCCTAAAACAAAACACACTTGCTGCGTTGCCTGTTTTCAGGACATACAGCAGGTGTGGCTGGTGTGTGTGCATGTGTGTTTATGACCGAAGGAGGGCTGCTGTGTGCTTTCAGGCTTTCGGGGAATAACCGAGGGAAAACCTTTAGTCCTAACAGCTGGCCACTACTGTAGCTGTGAGTACAAGACCCAAATATGGAGCTGTGGTATATGTCTTCTATATCTGGTACAAGGTCGCAAAGGCAGGCCTACCTTGGAAATGAGGGCCAGCTGTTGAAGGTGAAGGCAAAGGAGCATATGGATAGCTCACACTCTGTCCTTTTAAAGCTTTACCTAATGTATTTTTTATAGTTGACATCAGATTGATCATCTGAAATTGTGGCCACTTCCAGCATTTATGACTCATAATAAATATTAGATGGAATTTCTGTTTGTGGAACACGTTTAAGTATATCGATTTGATCGGTGATTATTTTTCATCGAGCGCCTTTCAATCTGCTACTTAAAACTTTATAAACACTTCACAGCGAAATCAGTCTCGCTTCATTACAAATAATTTCATTTGTTTTGTTCTAAAATGTTAGCTTCGAGTTGTAAATCTGCTTTTTTTCCCCCAACTTAGCTATCGGAGTCGCTGCCTGTCGGGTTTAAATAAAAGATGTCAGTGACTCTAAAGTGGAGATGCAGTGTGCCCTAAAGCCCTGTGGTGTTTTCTTGTTTGTTTGTTTGTTTTTTTGTTACCACAGGTTTTTTCCCCCCGATTTGAATCTTTGTCCACCGAGTCCTCGCTGCAGTAAATTCACAGTGACGCTGAAAGCTTTCTAAAGAGTTAGCCCGTTGCTCTTCCTCACCTTTTGATGCTCATTTGTGACCACTGTAGCCATGGCTACAGGCTGGAAAACTCAAGGATGTGGTAAACAACAGCTTCTCAGCCCAGAGTTGAAAAAGTGAAAGCCACTGGCATCCCCACACTTGGATTGTGAAAGTGTCTCGAACGCCACCCTGACTCTGATCTGAGCTGCCCATGAGAGAATACCTTTGTCCTTAACCGCGGCGCGGAAAACCCCTCGTGCTGCCCTGTTGCCAGCTGCACACACACTGGTGCCCGCCAGTGACCATAACAGCGCCCGTTTGTACACCATTCGCACACCATACCCTGTCTTTCCTAAGAGCTCTTCGCTCCCTCGCAGTGCGTGAGCAGCTGTTGTGCAATCACATACTATGTCGCGCTTTGATTTGACTTCAGCGCTGAGATGATTGAGGCAGGCAAGACCAGGCAAATCAGCTATGTGACTGAAAAATGGTAATAGGAGACAAGAATATAAAAGAAGACACACTGGTTGTGGCAGTGGCAGTCTTGCTGAGAGTGGGTGGTAGATTAATGTTCCTGGCAGGCTCCATTTTGTTCATTTCTAAACATTCCTGTTTCGTACTGAAGGAGTTTGAATTGTGGATAAATTTCCTTTGAAAAAAAGCTTTAAGTGCATCGCCATTCATAATGGGCTCTTTCTTGCGTCTTACCTACAGTAAATAGTAATTTAATTCCTCTTTGGACCTTTGACATGAAATCTCTTGCTTATTTTATACTTTGTGCAAAATGCTGGAAGGCACAGATGCTTGATATTGCCACTGACTGGGTGTGGCCATATTGTATGTGTGGAAGCAGCATGCTTGGTTTTTGTTGGTTTTGGCAAGCTGAAATATTTTCCACCTAATGATCCTGTCAACAAGCCCTCTTTTCTCGTTCTCTGCTCTCATCTTCCCTGCACTACTTCTGTATCCATCGCTCTTTGTCCTTCTCATGTGTCTCTTGTTTTCTTTCATTGCTCCTACATTTGTCTGGGCTTGAGCTCCTGTCAAAATATGTTGTGGCTCCAAAGCTGAGCGTGAAAACACGTATTGTATGCATTTTTTTTTTATTTAAATAGACACTTTTTTTATTTTTAATTGCTAACTTTTATAAATATTTGTTCAAGCAGCAGATCTTTATTGTAGCATTTGTGAGGTCCAGACATTTATCTTACTTTCTAGGCTCATTTGTCTCCGGTCGCACCTTCTTTAAAAGTGTAATGCTGCTATTCAGTACAGCCCACAATATAAATAGCTAAACTCTGCAAATATTTTTTCTTCTTCTCCTCATTCATTTTGTTAAACCTCACTGGACATTCTCTGTTGCCACATCAGACACGGCTGTCAACAGCTTTATATTTAACCAAAGCCACACTTCCCAGTTTGCTCCTTTGTACCTCTTCTTATCTGTTTATCTTATTTATCCGTTTTCTTTGGATGGGATCGTCTTTGCAGAATAGCAGAAAGGAACAAAATGCAGTGCACACATGTGTAGCAAGAATGCTCACAAAATGAACAGGTCTCGAGTATTAAGATAAAAGATCTCGGTTCTAGCTGTAACAGGAGACACGTCAGGCATTCCCTACCAAGAGTTGGGAGGTTAGGGGGCACTCAGTACTTTTTTTTTCCTGGTACATAAAACTGAGTTGTGGAAAAGCCTGTCTGGGTGGCAGAGCTATTGCAGAGACCACCCTCTTTACGTCTCTGCTGAAGGGTCTGTACATTTGCATTTATCACTCTCTCTTCTGATTTTTATGGTCTGGCTCGAAGGTTTCCTCCCTCTATAGATTGTGATGAAGATTTACATTATTTGGATTTATATTTAGGTTGTCACGTTTGCAATGATAACACGCTCGTCCATTGTAATGGTTGTTAAGCTGCAGAAAATTAGTGGTTTTTGCACCTTCACCTCCTTTATTTGCGTTGCTTTGCTGCAGAAATGTCAGAGATGAATCTCCGCACCTGTTCTTGCTCAATGACATATTTCCAAATAGGCTAGATAATTTATACTGCTCATCTTGATAACACTGTTTTTAAGAGTGAAAACAAGAAATTCACAACCAAGTCCAGATGGATCTGGGCTTGTCTTTTTCCCTGCACTGAATCTGATTCTGTCTCGCATTTTTAGAGGCCTTACTGTTCATCTACAGTGCTGAGGTGAAAAAGATTAGGCTAAGCTGAAGTAAATTATCAGCATTCACCATAAATTGCAGGGACGTGTGTGTAACTTCACCGCGGGCCTGTTGAAAATGTATTTCATTACACAATTCAGTGTTTTGGGGCCGGGCTGTGAGGTGCAGCGCAGGGCTAGGATTCAGTATGAGCGCATTTCTGCTTGCTGCATATGCACAGGGTGCCTCGAGAGGACAAAACTGTGCAAAAGGGACCTCTCTTTTCATTTTTACGATTTTCCTTGAATCCTTTGGAGAGCGTGGAAAGACAGGCATGTTTATGAAGGTTTCCAGATGGTCCGCCTTGCACCCCCAGCTTTTCTTTTCAGTTCTTGAGCCATGAAGGATTAATCAAAGTCAGTGGTAAGGGCTGATGGCTAAACACTGTGGCTCTCACTAACCCAGAGGAAACCTCTGTTCAACTTACTTCAAGTCAAATTCAGCCCCTGGGCTACAGTACTGAGGAAAGTTGAAACCCAAGGTTAAAAACCAAGCACGCTTAACGAAACCTTGGCTACACGAGTGCAGATAAACAAACTCTGCCCCCAATTCTGTTTAGCGGAGCAGCTGATGTCCTCCTCAGGTTAAAGGAATCTGTATTGCGTCCAGCAAGGAGTCAGCCTTAATGAATACACCTGAACTCTGGTCCCCTTTGAGAGGCGGGGAGGGGGATTGCGTAGCGTGACTGGAGACAGACAACACCATATGGCACGAAAGGCAAGAAAATGCAGCAGAACAAACTCATGAACTTTGAGTCATTTGGACTTTGGTATTTATGGATTCTCTGTAGAGATTAATTATCCGAGTTCCCTTTTGTTCTGTTTTTAGTCAAATGCATTTCAGCGATTCAGTGCTTTATCCTGTAACACAAGAAGGCTAAAAAGGATTTCTGATTGCTGTGATCAGACAAAGTTTTTGCCTTTTTAGAAACCATTTTTAGCTTCATCACTATCGCCCCGCCTTCTCCTGACAGATGCAGATGAAAGCGCCGAGCTGAAAAAGAGGACGACAGCTCGAAACAAGAAAAGCCAAAAATAAATAAATAAGATAAAATCACAAAATCTGAGTTATAACAAAACTGTTCATTTCTGGATAAGACGACTCTATTTTTGTTAATAGAGCTACCCGCTGTTGTGCTTCTGTTAATTATCACTTCAGACACTGGAGAAAACAACCCTTCAGTTGACAGGAATAACTGGAGCTTGTGGAACAGAGGGGCTTTTTATTTATTTATTATTTTTGTTAGTAGTTAATGAAACAGATTGCTTGAGTAACACCGTGTCTTTCTATAAAATAAAAAAAAATACAAAAATATATTACTGATGTCAATTTTCTTTAATAAGCACATGCAAAGGCACTAGCACTCTAACCCAGCTGAACAGCTGCGCTGCATGGCAGTGATGAACACATACAGCCTTCGTGACACATGTTATTATTCCAAATGTCAACAAAAATTGCAGTGGTTTGTTCGCCGCAGTCGCGCTCGATGATTAGAGGTGAGTCCACCGCAGATCATCCTTTGTCATTCGGTGCTGTTCGCACACCATAAAACTGTAACCTGAACCCATGTAATTATTTTATCACTGAATATGTGCAAGATTGTGAGGATCATTTTTAGTCCACACAAACAGAACGCTCTTCAGAGGTCAGAGAGATGAATGATGCAAAACTGATGTGATTTATTGCAACTAAACAATGAAACCCTCAGAAAAAAAAGGAGAAGAACAAAAGCCAGTGAGGATTATGAAGCATTTCAGTCCTTTTAGATACACCGACTGAGATAAGACTGTACTCCATACGTCTTATCTCAGGATGACAGTATGCAAAAGTAATTAAATCTGTTATGAGTCCATAAACATAAAGATCAAGCTTTGAATTATTGCTTTCTAGTTGGTGGTCTGACCAGTTATTCAGTCCATTCATCTTTTCTGCTTATCCCATTCTGGGTCACAGTGGGTTTGGAGCCTATTCCAGCTGTCGCAGGGTGAGAGGTGGGGTACACCCTGTACGGGTTGCCAGTCTGTTGCAGAGCTGTCGTATAGAGACAGACAGCAATTCACATTCAGATTCACACCAGCAGCCATTCTGCAATCCCCAATTAACGTTTTGATGCATGCTCTATTGGAATCACCAATCATCCTAACTGCATGCATGTCTTTGGACTGTTTGAGCAAGCCAGAGTATGTGGACAGAAACCGTGCGAGCACAGGGAGAACATGGAAACTCGGATTCAAACCAGGACCACTGCTCCACTGTGCTGGCCCCAACTGACTCGGGGAAAAAAAAGGCTTTTCTGCGTGATATTGTTAAGTAGTAAAAGAAAAAGATTATCTTCTCATATCAAAGGAAACCATTTGGAGCGTTTGCAGTTGTATTGCAGTTCTTTGAAGAATAACTCAGTCTGTTACCAGACCAGTTATCTCCTCTCATTTACAGAAATGTATTCCTAAAAAGTCAAAAACGTTGTACTTATACTAACTATATTTCAGTAGTACAGCGATTTCAAACACTTTTTTTTCTTTAATCTGCATCCCACACCCTTAAATGAGATGTTCTCTGTTGTTTAAATGTGTATCTCTAACCAAGTCAATAAATTGTTAGGTCTTGTCATGAGTTTTAATCTCATGTAAACATGTGGTGCAGCCTGAGTAAACACTCTATTGGCTGAAGTAGATCTTAGAAAGAAAACATTGCTCTTGTTTCATCTCTTGAACCGAGTCTGCATGTACCATTTCCTTGTATGGGTTTCCCATTAAGTCAGATAACCATCACCTGCAATATTTTTGTGGTAGTCTTTTTATTTTTTTTCCCCCCCTCATTTTATTTTCCCTGCTGCACTTGATGTACGTCCTTCCTGAAATTGTGGCGTTGGCGTGACGTGACCCGAGCCTTTTCTTGTAAACATATCGAGGTGGAGCAGACAACGAGACTGCTTCAAAGGCGTGTGTGTGCGCCCGCGTGCGTGTGACTGGATGGTCGTTTACTGTATTAATGCAATGTTTCTTCATAGTAGAGTGCCGAAAGTTTTATTTGTTATAGGAACATTTAAATCATGTGTTCCCAACTCTGGGAGGAAGGTCAAAAATATTTCAACTACAGCATATTTAAGTCTTCACCCTTCATCTGTACCATACCTTAAATGTTATGAATATGAATATAGATATTGCAGGAATATAAATATATATACAATTTTATATATGTTATATAAACTAAGGAGCTTGGAAAGAAAAAGTGACTGGGCTTCTTTAAGTTTCTTGAAGACGTTTCACGTCTCATCTAAAAGGCTTCTTCGGTTCTAAAGCTAAATATTGGAGAGTCCCAAGTATTTAAGCCCTAGTGGGAGTTGTCCCTTAAGAGGGTCGTTATCCACTATTGTTCATGTTCCTCATCACATGAGCCAAGGTGTGAAAAAGGGAGTGGGTCATTATCATCAGAGGTTTCGGGTGAAACCATGGAGAGCCTTACCTACTGAGATCAACTGACACAAGATGTGAGTGGGTGTTAAAAACTGGATTGTGAGCGGCAGACGGTGTTGTAAACCTCCACCTCTGTTCTTCTTTCACTTCTCTTTCAAACCGCCCGTCTTCTCTGTCCAAAACATTGGTATCCTCGAAAGAGTGACCTTTATCCTTTAGATGAACCAGTTTTTACTGTGCATCTCTGCAAATTTGATGAAAGCCCAGTTGGGATAACTATGTGTTTTAAGAGTTTTCTTTACATGTGTGTGTTCCTTTTCTTGATTATTCCAAGTTTTTGTTCCAGAGGGTGATTGGAGTTAAAGAGTAGGTATGTGTGTGGGCTTCTAGTAAACCTCATTGTTAAGGTTTCCATTTTCCTCAATGCTCACAGCACAGTCCAGAAATGGCTGTTATCCTTTGTATGTTCTCTGTTGAACTTTATGTTTTTATCCACTGATTTGATGTGAAGAATTAAGGATTCTACTTTTTGGGTTTCGATTTTGATCCAGGTGTCATCCACGTATCTGTACCAGTGGCTAGGTGCTGTCCCTTTGAAAAAGCCAAGAGCTTTATTTCCCACTTCCTCCATGTAAAGGCTGGGGACACTGGGGAACACTCATGTTTTTGTCTGTAGAAACCCTCTTTGTATTTAAAATACGTGGTGGTAAGGCAGAGATCGCTATCTTTTAAGAGAAGAGAGAGACCACATCAAAGGACACAATGGTTTCATCTGGATCCAGCGTACTTTTCTGAACCTTGTTGGCAAAGTAGGGGGAGTTTTTGATGTGATGGGGTGTGTTCCCCACAAGAGGAGACAGGATGGTGATGAGGTGCTTGGAAATGTTGTAGGTGGCTGGGTAGTCCCACCCAGTTATACCCTGGAGTCCCCCAGGGTATATACAGGGTATACAGGGTATAGCATCCCTGGGTACAGACAGTGGTATGTAGAGTGGTCAATGGCTTTATCCTTTTTTCAAGTTGTTTCGGCAACTGATGACTTTCTTTTTGTAGTTACTTGTGGGGTCTCATCTTAAGGCTTCATTGGTGTTGTTGTCATGCCTTGGCTCATGTGATGAGACACATGATCAATAGTGGGTCAACAACCCTCCTAAGGGACAACACCCACTAGGACCAAAACCCGTGACTCTCGACCATTTGGTCTTAAAACTGAAGAAGCTTCTCGGATGAGAGTGAAGCATCTTCAAGAAACTTAGAGGTTCAGTAGCTGTTTTTCCAAGCTCCTTAGATTACCATGGCCTGGATGACTGAGAACCTACACAGACATATGTTATATAAAATGTTTTACTCCAGGTGCATTCAATTTCTCTTAAAATATAAATATCTATTTTATTGACAGAAGGCATGATGATGGGAATAACCAAACAGTTTGGTTTTGCAAAAAAAAACAAAAAAAAAACTATAGCTTGCTGGGCGCAAAGGAAGCCTTCAGCATTTCAGGGTTTTTAGATATTTTACTGCAGCTCAGCAGGGTTTTTACACATGCTTTTGTCAAGTTTACAAGTTTATCATATACCCTAAAGTGCACGAACCTATGATTTATAGATGCATCAGTTCAGGTCCTGTGTGTTGGCCTTTAACTGCCGTAAACCTTTAAATCTGACACAATTTAAAACAGTTCAGTCTCCTATTGGTGTTTTCAAGTTTTTAGTCTGCCTCTGAAATTAATTGTATGTTTCCTATTTAGGCCGTCCTGCTCACAAGCTTAAACCATAACTGTTATGAAAATAATACGGATAGTGAGGTTTTTTTAATTTTACACATGATCATTTTACTTTGTATCTCGAATGCCGTAAACATCAACAACTGTTTTATTATACGCTTCTGCTGACGGTGTATATGTGTATGCTTTTTTAGTAAGAATTCCTAAGGTTTCTGTACACAGTGTGCAAAAACTGGAACTTTTTCTTCACTTTTCTTAAAGCAGAGGGTCTGCTATGTGGGAGTAACTGGAAGACACAAAGGAAAGAAGGGAGGACAGCAGGGAAAAGGAGTAGGGGAGGATAAAACTGGGACACTGTGCTACATCATAGATGTTGATGACTGAAAACCAATAGTAATGTTAATGTTAGGATAACTGCAATCTTTGAAGCCCACTGAAAGCAGTGCTTGAATCCTGCTAAAATATGTAAAGTGATCTTTTTCTTAAGAAATCATCAATTCCTCCATGCCAGTAGGAGTATGTTTATATAGATCATTTATTAAAGTTATACAAATAATACTTTTATATGATTCATTTAAATTCATTTTAAACATTTGGCAGAGAATAGATTCAGTAAAATAGAAGTAGATAGTTTTCTGAAAGTGGGATCAACTCCAGGAATTATTTTTTTTGCCAAATTGTTAAGTCATCATTAAACACTTTCGTTGTTTTGATATATTTAATGAATCGTTGCAGCGATATTAGCGTGTAATTTCCTTCAGTCAGTTGGATTGGCTGTTCTTCTCACTGTATGGAGTGTAAATTGTGGTCTGCAGGAATTTTTCTGCTCCTCTAGGAAGCCCCTTAATATTGCAGGTGGTGTTTGTTGTTTAGGTAAATGAACCTTGTCGGCTGAGGAGATGTGTGGTCTCCACCTGCAAGCATTCAGCTGTATGGCAATAAAAATATAAGCCCCATGCTACAGCTGTCCAGATTTAAAGCCTCTTCACAAACTGTAGCTATTTATCAAGTTTAATCCAAAACAGGGATTTTGGATGAAAAGTATATTGTTTATATGCCCTCATTCCAGTTAGCTTACACAGGGCTGATCTTCACTTTGAACATTTTATAACAAGGAGTACAGCTAAGAAAATAGCGCCTTTACCCATACCAGTATACCTTATTTTGGTTTATTTGGGGTTTTTTAAAGTCATTTATTTCTGTATAAAAATAATGTGATCTTAACAAATATAGGTTTCAGTTAGTTAAAATGTATCTAGCAGCCCTATTAGACAAAAAATATGTGTAATTTTGAGATTTTGCATCTGACTCTTTCTATGTGAAACAGTTAGCTCAACTAAGTGCAGGAAGTTGTTTTTTCACTTTTCACTTTTTCATTGAAAATGATGACAAAGAGGGAAAAAAGGTGACTACTGTGAAACTAATTTGGTATGACCAGTAGCAAAATAAACATTGACAGCAGAACTTGTCCACGGTTCAGATATAGGCCTTGATCTTTCCTATGTGAAGTCTGCATGTTCTCCACCTCCCCGTGTGGGTCATCTGTTTTCCACCCGCAGTCCACCCACATGCACGCCAGGTGGACCGTAGATTATCTGTGACTACGAGTATCGTGGCGTCCACCCGTCCTGTGGAGACTGATGATCTGTCTACGACGCTCCTCTGATTTCCACTGGTGCATTCTGGGAAAGGTTGCAGCCTTGTGCAGCTTGTTTGTCCACATGTTCCTGCACAGGTTTTGCACTTGAATCCTGCACGAAGTTTCCATTTTGAGCGTGGGAGGTTTTTTTGGTTTTTTTAAAAAAGGGTTTGCCCGACAGCTTTTTCTGATTTTTTTTTCCTCTTTTTTTAATGAAGTGTTTTACGAACCAGTCCTCCAAGTGAGACATCAGGTGATGAAGTGGTTCTGATCAATGGGTAAACCTGGAAATATTTTAGGAATATTTGGACCTATGATAATAAATAGGTGTGGTGTTGTCTTGGGAGCATTACTTTTTTTAAGGAATTTTGGCAGAACAGCATGACATCGTAAATTTACCGTAATAAAATTTTACCTCTAAAATGACATGCTAGGTATAAATAACACCTTTTATCGACTTATCTCATCGCGATTTAACCAAGTGGATTTATGTCTTTGTTTGTTCATTGAATGGATGGATGTTGTACTTTATTCACAAAGTAATTTTTGCCCAGCAATGACACGCTATTTGATATATTTTGGTATACTGCATGTGTAAAGAACAAAACATTTTTTGGTTATATAGTGTTCTGATTTATTCGTGCTCTTCACTCATACTGGCAATGACGCACAGACTGATATCATTTGTTTGCTTCTCTATCCTAATAAGCATGGGAATTAACCTCTATTGTAGTAGCCAAACCAGAGGTGACCTTCTGCAGTAAGCAACGCACTTCTCCAGCCGGAGGGTATAGTATGTCTTTACGGAAAACAGCCAATCTGGCATGTGAAGAAGAACGTTTTCACGGGACTCTATGTACTATGTACGCCCTATTGCTTTGTTCAGCATTAAGAAGATATATAGCAGCCAGGTGCTGCTAGTCAATTGAACATGATTAATTGATGTTCAGTTAATGTGTGAGCACCTGTATAAAAGCAGATGTTTTGGAAGTTTGCTAGTTGCTAATTTTAACAGTAAGCTATAATCTTCCTAGAAGCAAATGTCCCAGCAAATACTTCAGAAGAACAGACTGTGCAATGTTTAGAGAGATTGAAAAAATCCAAAGCTAGATCTCAGACTCCAAACCTGAGTTGGCATGTTAACTGGTTAAGTTCATGGCAGTACAATACACACACACACACACACCTCATACGCACTGTCACTGGTGGACCATGACCACCTCTATGTATCGGTGTTCTAGACTAAATGTGAAGCCATCTGTCTGACAGCTAAAGCTTGGCAGAAAGTGGGTTTTGCAATAAGACAATAATCCCAAGCACAGCAGCAATTCTGCAACAGAACGGCTAAAAAAGGACAAGAATCAAGATGCTACAGTGACCTAGTCAGACCAAGTTCAGACCTTCACGCGATTGAGATGCAGAATGACGTGAGAGACTGATAGAGGCTGGGATGAAAAGTATAAAAGTATAGGATGCAATTAATTCAAGGTATTGCTGCTAAAGATGTTTCTACAAGCTTCTGAATCAGGGAGTATGCTTAGTTTTCACAGGACTGACATTACTTACAGTAAAACCAGTGGCTATGCTTGATAAAATGAGTGTCAGGCTGCTGAAGCCAATATATTGTCAGTGTAAGACTCTTACCAGCCGAAGACTTCTCTATGCCTAACAGCCACATTCTCCCAAGGTGCTAACATCGTCTGACAGCAGGTACACAATTTCCATCACATGTCAGTATCTGACATGTGAGGTGCACTCCACCCTTCTCAAGCCCAATCCTGCCACAGTGAACCTTTCTCAGCACTCTCATTCCTCTAAACATCCCTATTTTGATTCCGATGAGCAGACTTCATCCCAAACAGATATCTGTTCAATGGGGGGGATTAAGTGCAGATACATGACATTTCAGGCCACTCCAAGGACCTGAGTCGAGGCATAAACACCTCCTACGCTACGTCAGGGAAATATTTATCTTTGCTCATAGAACTTGTTGAGATAATGTCAACACTCCTTTTGAGAAACAATTACATTTGTACATGAAAGACTAAGAGTCCTTGTGGAATTACAAGTGTGGCATTTAAGTAACTCTTTAAGAAAAACTAGAGATACACACATAAAAGCCATATTCATCTTGCAGAGATACAAGAAAAACTAACAAATTTTTATTAAATGAAAATCCTCTTCATGTTCATTTATCATGACATTTCCTTGTTTTGACTGCAAATTATTGTTTATTCATCTGGCTGTGGCTATAAAGGAAATAAAGCTGACGTTATAAGGGATCCACTAGGTCAGCTGGAGGTAATTTGTCATTTTCTTCTCTGTGTTTTTTCTCAGTGACCACAACGCTATCTCCAGGCTCAGGCCATGCCAGAAAATGCAACGACACAGAGAGAGCCTACTGTGTGAATGGCGGCGACTGTTACTTCTTCCATGGTATAAATCAGCTTTCCTGCAAGTGAGTAATCTCATCTATCCTTTTCTTTTCAAGTATTTTTCTTCTTGGCCGTTGTTGTTTGACAGATGTTTTGTCCCACAGTCCAAATTAGAGGCTCTTTTACGGCATCTTGACTTTGATAATCATCTTCAGCTATCTAACTACAAGTTTTTAACTTGCTTTTTGTTTTTGCGGTGTAGCTCGATTCCCCTTCCTTCTTTCAGCAGCAGCAGCGACACATCACAGGAATATGCTGCCAGTTTGTCTAACTACCCACCTGTTGTGTATTTTAACACTAATAATGGAGTGAGGCGATGGTGTGCTCATCCTTTTAAGTCATGTTTAGTGTACAAGAGGGCCGCACATTAAAAGGCTTTTCAAAATGTCATGAGTCACTGGTTTAGTCGCGAGCAAATATTTATGCCTGTTAGAGGCCCCCAATGAGGTAAATAGAATCATTGCTTACATTTGGCAAAGGGGATCAAGACCTGTGTGTAAAGTGCGTTGGAGGAACCATGCATCTTAGCTTTTCAGGAGGAAAACAGGTTGACATTATCACGGAAACAACCTTTTTTTTCTTTGACATTTACATGTGAGTTTGTGTTAGCCTCGAACTCAACATTATTCGGGACCATGTGCACGAGAGGTTAAGCTAAACAAGTGGTTTTCTTTGTAGAGGACTAACAGTTTTTGTTGTTTCTTTAAAATTTATTTTAAGAGATGAAACAACCACTTTCTCGATTAGTCATTTAGTAATCAGAAAAACGCCCTGCAACTACTTGCATTAACTATTACTCATTTTTAGTCATAAAAGCCAGATGTTCACTGGTTTTAGATTTGGGAATGACTATTGGCTGGTTATCTGCTGCTATTTTAAAATAAAATCATTGATTTTGGGCTGTAGATCAGACAAAACAAGCAATTTCAAAACCGTTCCTTTGGAAACTGTGACTGTTATTTAGATTTTCTTACATTTATTGGACCCAAATACAGTTGTATTCAGAATTTTATTTACACTCAATATGGGCATGAACGTCATGGAAATTTTGGCTTTTAATGATTTAGTTGAACAACATACATCTTTCATGACTTTAAAAACAAATATTTCGTGCACAAGTTTAAATTTATGTAGGATTTTCACTACTTTTCCTACGTACATTTGGTTAAATGTACATTAGAAAGTTACACCTCAATCAGACACTTTTGGTAGCAGTTAACAACCTGGATTAATTCTGTCTGGATATTTGACAACTCTTCTTGGCAGAATTGGTAGAGTTTGTTTAAAGTGGTTGGTTTCCTGGCACAGGCCCAACTTTTAACTTCACTTTTTGATGTGTCCGTGGGATCATTTTCTTGTTGGAACATGCAACTGTCTACACGTTTCAACTGTCTAGCTGTTGATCTAAGGTGAAGGTAGCAGGTAGTCCTACTTCTATATTATTCCATTCACTTTGTGTAATGTACCACTGCCACTGATGAGTGCATGTAAACCTTTGAGCACAGCTGTATGTATTAGTTAATCAAAAGGAAAAAAAAATAGGTTACCTTAGTTGTAAAAATCAGTTAAACCTTATTGTGTAGTTACAAAACAAATGACATCTGCTTGCATTGTTGTCAGATATTCTGATGTATTTTCTCTTCAACCATATGCTAACATAATCCTTTTGGCTGATTTGATATAGAGCTGAAACACTGGCAAGGCTTTCTGTGCCCAGTTGGCCGCAGGAAGAATGCTCGACGAGCAAGCAGGACATGGCTGCAACAGCCGTTCAATACGCTGTGTACAAATTGGAGGCAGCAATAACTCAATTGCTGCAGCTAATTCACTCACGGCTGGGGCATGGGTCCAGAAAAGTTGGATAATGCAGTGAAGGCCTGCAGGGATTTGTTGCCCCACAGCCATCTCATTCAATATAGGCCAGGCTTCAGTGGGTATTACTCTCTGGCTAAACAAGTCCTGCAGACAGCTAGTCCTACTTTTATTCCCAGCTCCTTCACTTTCAGATAGAAACTTTTAGGTTGAGGTAAGGTGATGTGATATGGTGAAATGATGTGAAGAGTGTTGAAAGTTGAAACCTGCTGTTATTTTCATGCAAAGCATGCATAACGTGCAGAAAAAAGAACTGTATTTGTTAGTTGTGTACATTCAGTCAGGACCACTGCAGCCAAAAAGGGAAAATAATTATTTCCATCTGCAGGACTCTGGCATGCAGAAGATTATTAGTATGGCTCTAATCTGGGACTTTTCTACACTTTTAGTTGCTTACAAGGAAGGTGAAAGCAACTTAAATAGGTACCTCATATGAAATTTGATGATTGAACATGCAAGAATATCAGCTTAAGCATAAGGTGAAAAAGGCTGGCAGTGAGATTTTCTGATGTGCTTGGATTGCAAGCCAATCTTGACATTGTGGCTTCCCTCAACTAATTATGTGCTTGTTATATTTTTGAATCAGCTGAAACGGCTCGAATAAAGGTGCTCAAAATTTGACTGAGATGGTTTTAAATCGGGCGTATACTCCACAGATCTCACAGATCTCCTGGGTAATGCTCGTTACAGATACCTGATTTTTTTTTCTGTCTTTCAGTTTGCTTCATACTGTCTGACCAGCAGTCCAAATCCAACAAAATTACGTTTATAATGATTCAAAACAAGGAAAAGCAGCAAACCATCAGAGACACAGTGATTAGAAGTTTTACTATTATGTAATAAATTGACTGTTTCAGTTCTATACATGATGATACAAGTACAATGAAAGTTGTTGAACAGAAGTGTCTTCCTAAGAGAACGATAGTTATCACTTCTTTATGGAACTTATTAGAAGGGTAATGAGTTGCGAAAGTTCAGTGTATCTACAGTTTGTAGAACATTTTCATAAACATTGCAAAGTGTTTGTTTTCCTCCTGAAAGTTACATGTTTATTTTCTGCACCTCTGTGGTCATTTGCACCCCGTGACAGTTTATTTCCTTCATCTTTCAGCCAAGTTTCCTCGACCTAGGTGGCGCAATCCCCCCCACCCGCCCCCACCCAGTTAAACACCATCACTCAGGATGAGTAACTCATTGCCGAATATTTATGGCGCTCCCAGGAGGCACTGTGTGGACCCAGTAAATCACATTTGTTGGATCAGTGGTCTAGTTGTGGCTCTGGGTAGATTGTTGGTGGCCCTGAAAAGACCAACTTCTCATCCAAATTGAGATTATAATGTGGAAATGTGGTTTAACCCAACGCTCCTGATGGTGATGATAGTCTGTCCTCAGTAACAAAAACCTAACGCAGCCACACATTTGAAACTTTGTTCTTGACGCTGACTTCAAAGAACAGCTGAACACATCCTCGCATGTTTACCAAGAAACATTTACATATTCATTTTTTTTTCCTTTCCAAGCTGGAAATTAAAATTTGGGATTTTATTTCCTTATTTCCTGATCTGACTGCTTTAACACTCTGTGCTCTGGTATCAGTTATAAAACAGTCACGTTTGCAGGTTATGGATACATCCACAAGGATTCCAACAGGCTCCAAGAGAAAGAGAAACATTTCCCAACTTTCAGCTCTGTTTCACTGCTTTCCAAGGAATGATTTATTGATTACCTATAAAACATTGCCTGGTTTATCCCGAGCTACATTCTTATTCTCCATACACTCATGAAAATTGCTCTTCTCTCATCCCATAGACAGAGTTCAGAAAGCCATGGGACTGTCAGTATCCTGAATCACATTTATCTCTTTTTATAAAAGCCCATATTATTATTATTATATGTCATTATATATGTTTTTTTTTTTGTTCTTTCTCTTTTCTTCTTCTTTTTTAATTCCTCTGCCAAGATGAGAGCCCAGGCTGAAGTATATTTTTACCCTTTTTTGTTTGTCAGTGTGTCTGTAAGGGAGGGGGGGGAGCTGCTAGCTTATCAGAGAGATGCAGCATCTGCTAAGCATTACATTTTTGTGCAGATTGAGATCAATTTAAAACTGCGAAATTGGGCACGTTCATCAGCAGAGGATGCCCTCCTTGCGTTGTTTGCACTTTACTGTGAGTTTGGTAGCAGTTTTTTGTTGTTGCTGTTACTTGTTTTGTTGTGTGTTTAAACATGCTGTGACATTTTGCAGAAATGTGTGTGAAGGGATTCAAGCCCCTGAAATCAACGTCACTCTCTGTGTGTTTTTTTCCCTTTTCCATAACACTTGTCTGCTCCTTCCCAGATGTCCGGATGGATACTTCGGCCCTCGATGCTTACAGACTGAGCCACTGCGGGTGTACATGCCCAATCCTTTCAAAAGTATGTTCAAATGATATGAGCAGCTGACAACAGAGACACAGTTGTCACTGGATTACCTCTGTGGACTCTTGCTGCCCTCCTCATCCCCCCCACTCCCCACCCCCCCACCAGATCTCTTCCTCTTTCTCCTCCTCTTCCTCCTTCTCAGGTCAACACGCATTGAGCTGTGCACTACACCATGCACACGATGGTGTCATCCAAAGGGAACACTCTGCTTCTGCTGTCTGTAGATGTTCTGTTGTTCTAATTCTGTGTCTCTCTTCCTCTCTCCCCCCTCTTCTCCCCCCCCTTCCCTTCTTTCTCACTTTTTCTTACTCATACTGTCCTTTTCACTCCACTCTCTCCCCCTCTATTTTCTTCCTTTCTCTCACTCTTTCACCACCCTCTTCCTCCTTCTCTCTTTCTTCGGCTTTGTTTCTTTCCATCAGGTGTCCAAATGACTTTACTGGTGATCGCTGTCAAACCTACGTTATGGCCAGTTTCTACCGTATGTCAATTTCCTCTTCTGTCACTGTCAGTCTGTCCTCGTGTCACGCGTGCATGCTGGGTGTAGAGACCGCATTAATTTCCTGTTATTACCTAATAGTTTTGTCTGTGTCTGCTCTGGTGACTCATTCACAAGCTGGCATAGATTAGTGGAGTCTGTTACTGTGTTTGGTCTGCATGTAATATTGTGTGCCCTTTGACTCAGTGCAGTGCGTTGCATGCGCATTCGCAGAATAAGAGTTCGTAGCGAGGCCGACAGCAGCGAGTCAGGGTGTGAGTTTGCTTTGTGCAAGTTGATTTGCACATCGCAAGTTGCATGTAACGACACAGTCTAATGGCAAAATAATTACAAAAGGACTTTGTTTAGCCCACTTACTAATGATGCCTGTTCTCGCAATCAGCTTGAAACATGCAAGCACGTTTGACCCTAAGTAGAGCTTGTATGGAAAGCCAGGCCCAAACAATTAGTCGCAACTAACAAGCATGACAAATGACTGGCTCTATCAGGTGGAGCACTAACTGATAACAGCAAGCTTGTAAAGAGCCCTTATTTGAGAGGCTGCAACCAGCTGAAGCTGAAATGATGGTGCATTTCTTTCTACTAGGATTTATTAACTATTGATAAACAGGTGTGAAAGCGTAACCGTTATCATCAACATAAAGATCAAATATGAAAATGAAAAAACAAAATCACACTGATTTGATTTGATGTCGGAGATAATCATGGATTCCAAAAGAAAAGGCCCACTTACCGCAAAACTTTACAGCACCTGCCTCGCATTAGTTCAAAATTAGCCAAGATGGTAAATGTGAAGCACTATTTGTTTAACTTTGAGACCAGTTGATAACTTGCGGAGGACCTAAATCACAGCCAGCCTGTAGAAAACACTAAGCTTTGTTAGGTCCACACAAGAACATTTAGCCAATTACATCTGCTATAACATGCTGATCCAGAAGAAACAAAATGGTGTTCGCACGACAGATAGTCCAAACACTGTACTGGAGTGCCATGTCAAACAGCTTTAGTAGCCTGGGGTTAGAGAACTAAACCCTGCACCATCCCACACGGCAACATCTGCAAACACATCTATCAACTGCGTTGTTATACTAAGATTAGAGGACGTTTTGTGGACGACTATGGCCTGATTGATATTGCCCTTAAGGGTTTTAGCTTTAAAAACCAACCACATGGTGGGGATTCTTGTGGAGCGTTTAAATGTCAGTATTACTTGAGTGGTGATTACTTGTACAGTGAGAGACGTGACATTAATGAAACGTAACGACTGAAATTTCAAAAAGTCTGGACTTGATTCTTTAGGGAAAGCACTGCATGCACAGGGTTCAAGTATAAAAATGATATAGAATTAAATCCAAAGCCTGTCATTTATGCTGGATAATGGCAGCATCATGCCTTTGCAAGCCCATATGGTTGCGATTTAATGTAACATTGCATTCAGAAAATAACAAACTGCATCTGCGTTTGGAGTTTCCTAATGCTCATCCCTGTAGTCTGACTTTTCAAGCTTACACATTCTGTTTGTTGTATATTGGCACAGAGTACAATACCCCCCAAAAACCCCTTCTTAAGTACAAGTAATTTCATCTCACATTAAGTTGTAATGCACTATGCTGAAATTGCTTGTTTTTCTGGCAGAGCAGACAGTGTTGTGTGGGAGCTTTTTTTTCCTCCCCCGTACACTCACACACTTTTTCTACATTCTGTTTAACTTCAGCGCAGCTGTGCATCAAGGACAGCGTTTATTTCCTGTTCTCATCCAGCTACACAAGTACAGACCAGCCTTGTATTATTTGCTTTGCATGGTTATACAACCAAGTAATCAAAAAACAGACAGAAGATGATAAAAACAAATAGTAAAACAATGAGAGAGAAAAAAAAGCGTGCACCCTCTTTCCGTTACAACACTATCATGGGAACAGCTTGGCTTTTAGTCTTTACAATCAAGTAGAACTGCTAAAATTTTAGTTTAAAAGGCAGACCCTTGTGCTCACGCACATCCGTTTCATAGTTAAAAACCTGCGTCCCGAAAGGGGCACCTCCCATCCCCAGGAGATAAAAAAGAGAAGGAGGATGGCTTTTTTTCTCCTCAGCCATAAGTGCTTGGATTAAATAAGAGCATGTTGTCATAAGAACAGCTGGGAATTGCTTTAGCCCAAGTAAAGCAAGTGAGGAGCCAGAAATATGGACTTGCTAGCTGGTACGACGTCCCTGTGGCCTCTATCTGCCATACAATATAAAGTCAAGCCATAATTCTTCTTATTCTTCATGATTATTCCAACACAGTGCACATACACTCCTTTTAACTTGCCTGTTCATGTGATGGGTGTGTCCTGGAATTGACAGTGTTGCATTTTTAGAAAGCAGAAAACTGAAAGCACAGGTAATCTCGGTAGATGACGCATATTTTCCCAAACAGTTGCTATGCACCTAATATCCCATTCCCTTTTAGGATTTTGTTTGGTTATGCAATGATATGGCGCTTCATAAAACATAAACCTCAAGACTTACTTGTAAAACATAAAACTGTGGCGCAAGATAAACACAGTCCCTCAGAAGTGGCTGCATGCTTGGGCAAAATTCTGCATCATTGCATTTGGAAAGAAAATAAGCGGGGTTAATTCAGCCCCCTCACGTGCCGCCGGAGACGCTACGTGTGATTATAAATGGAGACTGAGGATGACAAAGCCGACAGCGGTAGTGACTCCAGGCAATCTTTGGTTGTTAAGATTACGAGTACGTCCTGTTTGTTTTTAGAGAGCCGCAACTATTGGTAACAGATCCGCCACGAAAGCAGAACAGGCTTAAATAACCCTACACCTACCACAGTGGGTGCATCTATAGGATGTGCTCACCACTAGCACCTGGTTGCTGTCAGGGATCAGCCTTTTATAGGAGTAATAAACACTAAGCGACTCACACAGGGCCACATCATCTCTCCTTTGATCATATCTGGAAACGTTCCCTTTACTTGGCACTGCATTATTACTGAATTGGACCGACACAGCAACTGGTAACATGTATCAAAAAGAGAGTGAAAACTTATTACTTATTGCAAACTTACTGTTAGTCAGCTTTTTCAGCTAACTCAAAGAAAATTACAAAAAAAGGAAATGGTCTTGTTGAGGCCCGTATGCTGAGATATAGAGTGGATATAATTTTCAAGCAAGAGCAGAATATTGTAGTTTTATTAAGAGTATTAAAAAGTAGTAAAAAGAAATCAAAAATCCCTTTATTAGAATTAGTAGTAGTGATATGTGGTAGTGATACTGATACGTAGTGTGGTTTGAAGTGTGTGTTGCATGCTTGTGTCTCGTCTTAGATAGTACTGACCATGTCGTTCTGACAATAACCGACAAGTGTTGTGTAATGCCAATTTGTACTTGCTCCACTTCTATATTAGAAGGTGCCGCTCTTAATCTGGTCTTTTGTTTCTTGTGTCTCTCCCCCCTCCCCCACCCACCTTCCAACTCTCTGCAATGGCAGAGCATCTTGGGATTGAATTTATGGGTATGGAACAATCCATTTTGATTCTCAGTGCTAGCATAGCTACTAAGATGTCGTTCATTTTGACATTACTCGTGTTCCGTCTGTGGTGTGACCATGTCGTCCCCCGATTAACAAGTCGATCTCTCAAACAATCATGCCATGACTTATTACGACGACGAACCCTCAGTCAATGCAACTGATCCTTCATCAAACATCATTAACATGGATGTAATCGCCTCCACCTCTCATTCGCGTGCAATGGAAAAATACCATTAACTCAGTTTCCATCTCACTTACAAGAGCATATTTTCCCCTTGGACTTTAGTTCCTCATTCCATCTGTAACAAGCATGATCTGTCATGTTTGGAGCTATACCCAAGGATTTGCTCAATATTAGGATCTATCTTTCCGACCTTCTTGGTCTCATTTCTAGCGTCTCTTTTTTTTTTTTTCTTTGATATGCCACCTCAGTCTTTCTTTTTATGTGTGATCCTGACCATGCCTCTTACATCATTTCGTCATTAGTGTAGCTGAAATGTAATGTCGGAGTATAAAACATGACACGTTTCTGGTTTGGATCATCCTTCAGGGATGCTGTAAAATGCTGTGATGTGAGCATGCAATGCTATATTTAGAACCTACACTTTCTCCTCTATCAGACACTCTTTCTGCCCTCTTTCATCGTCAGCCTTTGTTTCCTGCTACCTTTTCCAGAAAAGTCCTCTTGTGGTTGGGAGTATAAAATTAATAGTAGATCTCGCTGCTTCAACTACACAAGTGCACTCTAGTAGTAGACCATAAGTGTCATTAAACTAACACAAGTATCGTTTCCTCTGTTTCAAATTCAATATCAGTGGCTAAAAGCAATATTGTTGAAATATCACTGAGTTTGCAGCTAAAAATAAACTGACTTCAGTGATTTATTTATGGCGTCAGAAGCTTGACACAAATTGGTATGCTGATGTAAAATGGCTACTGGTGAATGAAAGGAGGAAACCTGAGATGGTTGCACAGATTCAATTCATTCTTATTACATTATTAATTGGGGACTACACTGCCTCCATTATTTCCCCCCAGGGGAAACAAAGAATCTACGTCAACCTTTTACAAGCTCTTCTCTGGAAAAGCAAAAGCATCAATCAAATTTCATCTTCATTTCATTTCTAATTTCTCTTGTTTGACAAATTTTTTTGCAAAATTGTTGTGATCTCATCGTTGTGTTTCACTGAATGCCTGAGCAGATGATCGCTTCTGTAAGTGAGTGAGTGAGATAGTAGACCACCAAAGACACCAAGACTAAGACTTGTTATTGAATATTTCTCATTTTATCATGCATGGTGCAATTTAAAATAGCTGGTTTTTAGAGTTGTTTGATCGAACAGTCTAACTCTCCAACAGTCCAATGCCCTTCCCCCACCTACGCCGCGTTACTGCAGCGCAGGGAGCAGCAGCAGCATCTGCTGCATTTGTGATTATGCAAAAGAAGAGGTTTAAGTGTGAAGGGAAAGGGGGGATGATGCTTCATTCTGCTCAGGATTTAGTAAAAAAAAAAAAATAGATGTGTAGATGTGACACCATAACCACCTTAAAGAAAAGAAGCTAATTTTTTTCCTCTGTCATTTCTGTGTGTGTGTGTGTGTGTGTGTGTGTGTGTGTGTGTGTGTGTGTGTGTGTGTGTGTGTGTGTGTGTGTGTGTGGTGTGTGTGTGTGTGTGTGTGATGTTGACAGAGGCAGAGGAACTCTACCAGAAAAGAGTCCTGACAATCACGGGTATTTGTGTGGCTCTCTTGGTCGTGGGCATCGTGTGTGTGGTTGCCTACTGTAAAACCAAGTAAGTCCAGATGATGAATGATTTCTGAAGATGTACTCCTGCTCTTTAATTTAATAAATATACAAAACCGTAAATATTCGTGTACTTCCCAGTCCTTGTGACATTCAGCAGGTGGAAATGATAGATTATGTCTTAAAATACACCCTTACTTTATTAGGCATGTAGTTACTGTAGGTGTTACAGTAAATCAAAAAGACTTAATAAAAGGTGATTAAATAATAAGGGAATGACCAAGATGTTCTCAACAGGAAACAAAGAAACAGGATGCACAATCATCTGCGACAAAACATGTGTCCAGAACATCCCAATCGTAACTTAGCTAATGGACCCAATCACCCAGGACCCGGCCCGGAGGATATCCCTATGGTAGATGTATGTTTCCGAGGATTCCTTACATTATTGCAGTACACACAGACTAATTTACACCACATGGATTTTGTTCTTTACAATCGTTTTTGTTTTTCACTCTCCACCTGCAGTACATATCAAAGAATGTCCCTGCGACTGAACGTGTTATACGGCCTGCTACAGAGGGCTCATTTCCTGCCAGTCATGCCTCTTCCAGATCTCACAACTCTTCCACACGAGCTCATTCATCAACTCACAGGTGAGCATCCAGCACGTGCGTCATCATAACTGCCTCTTGCAAATAGGGAATCAATCACAAAGTGATAGAAGAGTTTGATTCATCGAGACAAGTTCCTATATTTAAAGGGCACACTCGGTTTTAGTTGATCATTACAATCCGATGTAAGTAAATTGTTAACAGTGCAGAGTATCTGAATAGAATCGTTAAAAAACACACACCAGGAGTCTCGCTGCTGCAGAGTGAGCCAATTGCTGGTGAGGTAAGACAGTCTGTCTGATTTCTGCTGAAAAAGGCAAGCTTTGTTATCTGTAACAGACACGATTTTAAATTTGTAAGTGATCTAAGATGGGAAAAAGTAGTGCTGGCAGAGGAGTCACAGCTGAAAGTATTACCAGGATTTCTCACATGGGAATTCGCAAAGACACAGAGGCCAACGAGTGCTGAATGCATTAGTCTGCACTACTGAAGATTTGGTTTTCTTCTGCTGTTTCTATTGGAAAGCTCTTGTGGACTTCTCTTCAGAAGCAACTTAATCAAAGGGTTTATGACTGACCTGTCGCTGTGAGGGACTAAGTTTTCATATGCAGGTTAAAGAGGAACAGGATCAAAAGAGATAAGAGCTGAATATCTTGGTACTTTTGCTAACGGATCATGGAATTGCAGTTGAATTGTGGAAATGTTCTTCCTCCAGAGACAGCCGCAGATTTGTTATCAAGCACTCTTTCAAAAAAAAAGGACAAAAAAGTGAAACTTGGACATATTGTGGGGTGTGTGCATGTTAACACCTATTTTTTTTGTCTTTTTTTATTGTCAGACATGAGGAACGGACATGGAGCCTGGAACATTCTGACAGTATCCTCTCTGACTCGCCGGGAATGATGTCATCATCCGTGGGGACCAGTAAATGCAGCAGCCCTGCGTGCATGGAGGCTCGAGCACGGCGCGCTGCACACTGTGGTTACTCTGACCCCCATCGGCCGAGGCTGCAGTACGGGGACTCCTTCGACTCGCTGGGAGACTCTCCGCACAGCGACAGGTGGGGACCAGACCTGTGTGGCTGATATGGCACTGGGTTTGTCATGAATATTTTGAGAAGTTTCCTCTCTCTGCTGGTTCTCTCTCAGCCTCGAGAGGCCAGTCAGGGCACTCTGAGAGACTCAGTGGAAACTGACACACAGCAGGCATGATGATGAAATACGCTAAGGTAGGCAAGAGTGAGAAACAGTGCTCATTTCAATGGGAAGAGTATTCCCTGGCCAGTATGCAATTCTAATTGGCTAGTGTTCCCTTTTAATGTTATTTTATTTTATTTAAGGGATGGTGTGACATTTTGTTAAACACACTTGTCTGCCATTTTGCACAGTCAGATTTAAACTCACTTAAGTCAGAAATAGGACAGGTTTAGTGAAAGCTAGCACAAAGAGGAGATTCAGAAACAGTCTGGCAGATACGAAGAAATACGCCTTTCATCACCTCCACAGCTGTATCATTTTTATTTCCTGTACTTCATGTAAATATGTCTGTACCAGAGGCACAGAGAAATTAAAGTTCTCACATGACAAATCAGATCAGACCTAAACTTAGATCTAAATAGTGTGCATCTAGGTCTTTCTCTTTATGTGTGTTGTAATTCAATAGTAGTCAGCGTTACATTATTCTGTTGCCTGATTGTGGTACCTAAAGTCCCCAAATGCCCTCCTCGGTCTCTGCTGATGTCTTGAATTCCAGCACTGTTCACAGCTGACAATCCATCGCTCAGCAAGCCTAGATTAGCAGTGAGCTGAGAGGAAATTTGGGAATTTGGGGGCATGGTTGGTTTCTACTGCTTCAACACAACTCCTACAAAGATTTTTAAAGACACTAAGGTTAAGGTTTCTCTCTTCTTCTTCTTCTTCTTTTTAAAACAAATTATTTCTTAGTATGAAGACCTGCTATAAAAGGGTGCTTAACATCACACTCTCAAACATTTTTTTATTCAAATGAAAGTCATTAACGGTGTTGTAACATAATGGTGATTTGAGCCTATGGTCTGCTGTAAAGGTATTGCAATATTTATACAGTGTTACGCACAGGGTAGCTGCATTATTCCCAGGAAAAAAATACTGTATTAACTGAATGTGTTCTAGCCCTTACTGCTACATTACAGCTTCACATTACTGTAAAAACAGACTTTTACTATAGTGTAGATTGTATCAGTGAGCTTTAATGCTCCTAAACATTGTTGTTCAACAAAGCAGCTCTACAGTAAGCCATTAGGAGTTTTAGAGATCATTTCTTCAGCGGCGATTATTGTCTGTCTGTTTTACTAAAACAGCAACAGATTGTTTTGCTGCCGCAGATCATTTGTGACCTGTCAGTATGAATTGCATTTTCTGTGACCAACAGCAACTGTGAGTGCTGCCAAGCTGAAAATGAACTGATCAGGCAGATTTAGTCTTCAGGATCTACATCACTTCTAGTATCTTGCTTCATGCATGCTTGATAACACTTATCATCGCCTAATCCATTTCAGATGGAAAACAGTACTGTGTATTGATAGCTCAAACTGACAAGCTGATCCTAAAGGAAACATAAGATTCCAATGGAAAAGCAGCTGTTTATTTTTTTAAGACTACTTCTCAAAAGTCACTTTGTTGAATATACTTAACCCCTAAGTGAAATGCTTCATACAAAGTGGTACAGTCTAGAAGCATCCAGCAGAACAGTCTGCTCGGTGGGATTCATTATATTGAAAGGCACAATTAGATTTACCTTAGCATGGTTTTCTTACCTTTCCAAACTTAAAATGCATAACAGTCAGACCAAATTATAATCACATTTTAATTGATTAATATATTAACCGGTACTAACATTCTGTTCTGTACCTTTGGCTTTAGTACTGAGCCAAAATGGAAGTATGAAATGGATGTATCAAGAAGGCTGGAGCTCCTATACAGAATCCAAGCCAACTATCAGTACCTAAGAAAACCTAACCGAACAAGACATGTGCTGCCTTTTATCTGCTTGAGTTCTTAACTTAACTGACAATACCCGCATGCAGCATCTGTGCATGACCGCTAGGTTGTGATGCAGCGACAGATTACATGTCCTCAGAGTCATTCCAGGTTGCACGTACGTCTTTGATCATGGTGGCAGTTTCTGCCTCAGCTGAATGAGTGGTGTTGCGGGGATATCTGAGGCTTGTGTCTAATATAGCAGGTTTCCTAAAGGAAATAAAAGGAAATAAATAAAACACTCTGTACACACAGGTCCAAAGTGAGTCACCGTCAGCCATCCATAAATTCTAACCTGTCTTTCAGGAATGTTTTGAATTGTTTTTGCTTTTTTTTATTTTATTTTAATATTACAAATGATGGGAAAACTCTGCATCTGTAGCGTATGCGCTTCTGATGTCTAAATATAGATTCTCAACATTAACTTCAGCAATCAGGCACGGTGTTAGTACGCTCATTGAATGGCTAAACGTGGGTTTGTTTTGAAGAGTTTTGTAAAGTATAGCTACAGATTTGACTCGTTGATCTTGTTGGGCAGGTTGATCCACGGTTATTAAAGAAGAGAGTTAAGTCCTCGTCCTTCTTCCTCGTCAGGACTGAAACCTGGCTGCTCATAGTAGATCATCAGAAAACTGATGTAAATGTTAGCTATTCAAGCTCTGCTGGGGGAAAACATTGAATGTCTGTGTACTAAATCCTGAGCCATGTTGTTATGAAAGATTTCTGTACCAACATTAATAAACATAGTAATGATGGTTTTACTTTTGTCAGTCTTGAACATTAAGCAGTATTGTGCCTGTGTTGGGTTATGCAATCCAGAGCAGATCACAGAGGAGACTCCATGGTGCTTTTACAAGTGGAGATATTATTATATATTATATTTCTCATTAGAGACGTTTAAGCTCTGCACACAAAAGCAAAAGCAGTCTGAGCAGTAATCGAGTAGCAAATATAACAGTAATATAGTTATCTAGACTGCAGAGGATTGCTGGAAGTAAACTACACTTTGGGGCAACCTGTAGCCAACGCCCAGTGCTCCACCTACAGCAGGGAGCGGTGCTGCTCAGGTGAAACTCTAAGCTAAACGTCTCTATCGAAAAGCAATCACTTTGACTGAATATTTAAGTGTACGTGCAGCTTCAGGGTATAATGTTCATTAGTTTAAAGAATACCTTTAAAACATTCACACTAGGTTACTGTATGTGCAGCTGTCTTTGTCAGCACAATTCTTTGTTCTTCTCCAATTAACTATGACCTCCTCCTCCTCTCTGTATTTACCACAGATACGTATCAGCCCTGACAACACCAGCCCGCCTATCCCCAGTGGATTTCCATTACTCATTGCCCCCGCAGGTGCCTACCTTCCAGATCACATCCCCCAATGCCAGCCACGCCATGTCGCTCCCTCCTGCTGTTCACAATCCGTACCCCCTGGAGGATGACCAGCCTCTGCTGCGCCGCTACCAGGTGCCCCTACACGATGCTCATTGCCAGGAGCCTTACCGGCAGCAGCGTCGAACCTATCTAAATGACAGCAGGGGAAGCCTTCCCTCCAGCCCCTACCGGCTGGCTGAGGATGAAGACTATGAGACCACCCAGGAGTATCTGTCCTCTCGGGAGCAACCAAAGAGAAGTGGGTCCAGTGGAACTGGAAGCCGGCGCTGGCGGAGATCCAGACTGAATGGCCACGTGGCCCCACGAGGATACGAGGCATCCCGGGACTATGGGTCTCGAAGCTGTCTAACAGATAGTGAGTCAGAGGAGGACGGCGAGAGCACGCCCTTCCTCAGTATGCAGAACATGAACGCCGAGCCTTCCACCATCTACAGGCCGGCGGACAGTCGGACTTCTAACTCGTCAGGGCGACACAGTGGGCATGGGAACACGCATACGAGACTCACACAGTCACGCTCCAAACCGGACAATACACCGCATTAAAGAGTGATAATGAACCGACAAAAATCAATATAGTATAGACCTGCATCTATAAGAAATATTTTTATTTTATATAACTGACAGATATTCTAAACAAATGAAATATTTATTTTCATTTTAGCAAAAGTTGTCTACTAGTTAACAGCAAAGACTTTTTTATAGGGAAAACTCTATTTATATGTACATTTTGATTTACAGCATAAAAAGATGTGCCAGTTTTTTCACAATGTTAAAAAATAGAGTAATATTGTGGTGCCTTTTGCTGTATGCCGATGCCAGAGGGCCAGTGGAGGTTTTTGTAGCCTTTCTTATATGGACGCCTCATTTTTTTATACACATTTATGTTTTTGTTTTTCCTCTCTGGTTTCCTATTTACTTTCTTTCCAAATTGCATTCTTCGAGAAGTCTAACCCCTTCCATATCACGCGATATAAACCACTTCAGCATAAAGTGTATGTTTACATATGATAATATGATTCGCCTGTAGGGTTTTCTTTTATGATTTGGGATTTATTAGAACGCCTCATAAATGCGATGTAGATTCTTTTCTTTTTTTCTTTTTTTTTTTGCCCGCTAACTAATGTCTACCAAGAGAAAAAGAGTCACAGAGAGTGAGAAATTGTGTTGCGTGTGCATAAATGTCTGCGAGCGTGTGTGCGTGTTTGTGCACGCTCGTGCGCACCTGTGTGTGTTGCTTGCATGCGTTTGTGACTGTTAGATGAACTTCACTGTTTGTTGTGGTAACATCAAATGTGTGGGTCTACTGGTGTCTCAGGAGAGTGAGAGTAAAGAGTCTCGGAGGTTCACAGAAAAGTGGTTAATCAGAACAGTGACCCCAGTGTAGGTGAGCAGGCAAGGCTGCTGTAGGGTTGTATGTTATGCAGGTCATTGCTTGATGTGTTTACAGCTATTCTGCCCCTCCCCAGTCCGCCCCATTTACGTCCTTTTTAAAAAAAAAAATTTTTTTAAATGATTATTTCCCAACAGGTTTTCCTTGCTTTAGCCTGGTATGTGGCCAACAAACACTGAGCCGCTTGGCACAGGGTGACCCCTGCTGTCAGAGGCAGTGGCAAAACAAAAAGATTGCGTCTGTTTTCACTCGAATCCCACGCCTAATCATCCTTCTGTGTCCATTCTGTTTTCGTGGCTTACGTTTAAGGCCACCAGCGTCTCAGGATTTCCACATTCATCCCCCCGCCTCCACCTCAAGCCCTGCTCAACCTCTTCCTTAAGTTTAGGTCTACCTAAGATTCAAGTTCTCAGATGCTGAGGACCTACGTGTTAACACGCAGTTACTAGTACCCCGATCATTCCCATGCAGAGAAAAGTAAAGTCAGGTGGAAGCAGCTCAGTGGATCACAGTACAGAGCATACTAGACAATATTAACGAAATAGCTGTGAAACTTTGGAGGATCATATGATGCAAAAATATGCAAACTTTCTATTTTGCTGTTTGATTACATCATTTTCTAAGAGGTGACTGTAGTGTGTTGTGTGGAAAAAAAAATGTGATGCCTATAGTGTAGAATGAAATAACATGATACAAATGCATATTTACCCGAGTTATTTTTTGAAAGCCATTATGCAGCCGTCTATCATGTTTTCAGCCTTTCTTGTTCACTTAACGTCACGTCCATTGAATGACTGTGTCTGTGAATTATTTTATCACTCGGCTTAGATCCCTCCACCTCACGTGCATACTTCCCAGTAATAGCCGATAGAATCCAAATAGTTTCTCCTCTGATAGTAATGTGTACTGCTTTGTCTTGTTGACTGATGGAGTCATTTAAAATTTAGCCTGTAAATGATGATTTTGAAAGTGAATAAATTCATTTTAAGCCCTTTGTCCTCCACTGAGGGAGAAGTAAATATTTGAAAGATATCTCAAAGTTACAGCCGTCAGTGTGGCTCGCACAGAAAGGACAGCTGATGTTTCGTCTCTGTCGGTATATTTCTGCTCCTCCTTATTAAAAATAATGGAATGCTGCAATTAGGGGGGGGAAATGCCTTTTAAACACTGATCTGCAATTCTGACTGGTATATGGTAAATGCACAGTGGCATGGCAATAGAGGATGGTCACACATCGGTCACAACATGCAGATGTTTTCATTGAGTTTCTCACCTCTGGGTCTAATTTTGTATGTCAGAAAAGTGCAAAAGAAGACTTCACCTCCAGTTTTAATGTGACAGCCCCTTCACCCTGCCAGTCCTCTCACCCATTTGAGATGCTACCGGGCACGTCCAATCAGCTTCTTCTGTTGAAATTTATGACCCCCCCCGACCCCACCCTCGCTTGAAATGTTTGAACACCTCTCCTCTGCATGTCCTTGTGGTCAAGGTTAGATGGGTGCATGGTTTAAAAAAAAGAGATTTTAAAAAAAAAATCACACAAAAAAAGCAGCAGACAATTCTTTTCCAGTCAGTGAAAGTGTATTTCATTTAACATTCAGCAATAAAAAAGAACCTTTCCCCATGTCATTCCTGAAATATGCTAGAAAAAAGAAAAAACTTGCGAGATTGTCATAGATTGTAAAATACAATGAAAAATGAATCCACCTGTTCATATGAGAAAATAAATCTTTATTCATATCATTTTACGTTGTAGTCATTTCTGTAGACCGCCTTGCTCTGTATTTTGATTCATCTCTCTCTCTCTCTCTCTCTCTCTTTCTTTTTTTTTTTCTTGGCTTGGGGTTGGACTCGTCTGGCGTGCGCAAGGTGTCTCAGGAGAACACGCATAAAACCTGACAGTGAAATAAAATCTATTTAATACAGTGATCGAGGGTTTATATGTTGTAACCAAAAGGTTTTAGATAGCAGTTTCATACAGTTAGTGCCAGACACACACAACAATGCATTTGTTGCGTGAGAGCAAGAGCACTGGCGAACTTTAACTATTTCAAAGAGGAAAGTACGAGCCTTAAATTGAAAACATACATGTTGATATGAGGCTATAAGTATGAATCTATTTATTGTAAATCCTGGTTTGTTTGGGTTTTTTCACTCCAGACGGATCTTTTAAGGAACACGAACCAAAGCATACTAGTATTGTGACGCTGCCTTTTTTGTTAATCATGGATGACTATATGGCCAAAATATCAACTGTTCTGATAAATGAGAGTAGCTACAATATGTGAAATCCAAGTCCAATATTTAAACACTGAAAGACAAAACCTCAATATGGTCAAGATTTCATTTTAGATTTAGTTTTCCACCTTCTGTTTTTTTTTCCTCACATGGATACCTTCCCGTGATGGGAAGTTCAGCTCCTGCATTGGCATATATGCACCACTAGATGGTGTCACAAGCAGCAAGATGCGGAAGTCTTCAAATCACAAGAGTTCACCCTATGTAGGCGTGAGTGGTGCTCCGCATCAGCACTGTTTCCTCCTTTACCAGTAACATCCCCCCCTCACATCCGTGTAACAGCAGTAACTGAGAGAAAAGCAGCAAATCCGCTGAACCGATTCAAGGAAAGGGACGAGACCAAGTAATGTTTCCATAATATTCACTCTTATCATTCTTTTCGCTGACCACCATCTGTTTAATAACTGCATTGATAACCACTGCATTACATTTTTGCTTGCGCGATGACACTCGTTTTCCGGGTGGTAACTGTGAGAACTCTAGAGAGCGGCGTTAAATCCAGAGCGTGCAGCGTGCTGAGAACAAAAGTAATTGAATAAATTAAATGGACTGAAATCTAAGAAACTACATTTCTCGGAGGCTGTCTTATGAAAAACACAAACAAAATCCTCTGACCCATCCAAGCTACCTGCTTCAGCAACAAAACACTGATCTGCCCTTCAAACATTAACTAGGGTGTTCAATTTTTAAAGAGTGGGGGTTCATTTCACATAATTCATGGGAAATCTGCCTTTACTCTTGTGTTCACAACAACAATGCTATAGCAAAACTGTGTGTGTGTGTGGGGGGGGCAGTGAAAAACAACGGCATGTCAGATTCCTGCTGTGAATCTATTTATTTAGTTTTTATACTTTGTGCCTTCTGTTGTGTGGCTCATCTGCTGCTTTTATTTAAATCCAAATCCTTGATTTCTTGTTCTGTCTCGTTTTAGTTAATTCAGCTCAAAGTGACTCATGCCAGATGAAGTAGACTGAAAGGGGTTTTACTAGTATTTGTGTTCAAACGTCCATAAAAAAGACAGACTTTGAGATTTAAAAAGGATTATAAGAAGTCTTGATTTAAAAGACAAAAAGGCAATTGTTTTCCAATACGGGCTTGTGTATAGAACAATAAAGATACCAGTGGATGCCGTCTTTAACCTGTGAAAGGCTCAAATAAAAAAATCGCTCTACACATTCAAAATACAAATAAAAAAAAATAATAATGACATGTGCAAAGTAAGATTAAGATCCTGAAATCTACTGATTGTCAGATAAACAGGTCTGATTGTCCACAGCGTTCTTTTCACGGTGGCGTTCGCTTCGGATTTAACTCATTTGTTCACAAAACGAAAGAAAAAACATTCGTCCAGCAATCATAAGGTGAACCAAATTTGTGGAAATCAAACAGAGAAGAGATAAAAGTAGCACTCACTCTACTTTCATTAACATGTGGAGTACAAAAACACTCAGGCAACAGGCTTTAGGAGGTTTGCCCCGGTGTCTTCCAAGATTATTGTTTCTTTTGGTGACATTTTGGAGCGTTTCCCAGATCCCCTGTGTGCAAAATAGAAAATGCAAATGTGGATATATTATTTTTTTTTTCTCCCTTCTCTCCCTCTCTCTTTCTCTCTTCTAGTCTTATGTGCTTTTTTTGGCCTTGAGTAAACCATGATGATTTGCTATTTGCTGTATACGTTACCCTCGAGTCCTCCTGAGTTCTGTTTCTAAAATTAATGTTTTGATTCTGGGACATGCAGAGATAAAATAAAAGGAACACATGCTGCGTCCTGGAACTCAATCTTACCTCTCCTCCACATCTTGTATTGTGTCGGGAAGGGGTGTGCCAAGCGTTTCTGGAAGAAATATAACAGCAACCCCACTGAGGATTGGCGCCCCTCCATAGATTAAACCTGGTAGCCAAGGTATGTAGTCTCCCGTGAGGCGCACCATGGGGGCCACCATAGCTCCTACACGTGCTATACTGGACACCAATCCCATGCCATTCTGACTAAGAGAGAAGACATAAAACCATAAAACAGCTGCAAACAGTCATAACTACACACTAGTAAAGTCAGAGATTGTGTCAACAGAGGGTCAGTAAATATGTAAATTATTTTAGTGATAGTAAAGAAGTGCATGTGCAGTCTTAGACTATTAAAATGTCATGAAACCATATATTAGAGCAGAGATGTCATTATGGGCCACATCCAGCCAACGTTGAATTTAAGTAAGCCAGACCAGTGAAACTCCTCAAACTCCTCTTTATATCAGTGTAAAGAAGTTTGTCTACACATTTAATACCTTAGATTTCTTAATATAAGAAAAATCAGCACAATTTCAACGGTACAGTTCAGGTTTTCTACGTGACAAAGACATTATTTGGAACTCATTGCTTAGACCAGTGGTTCCCAAACTTTTTTTGCTGGGCCCCCCTTTGTTTTACAAGAAAAATGTTCGCGTGTGCGCGTGCACAAACACATCCTCCAACCACACACACCCATATTTTGCTCCATTGCGGTTTATTTCACACCTCAAACATTTAGTAAACAATTAAGCAAATACAAATAAACTGCAATAAATTACAGGTAGTAAGAAAATAAACTACTAACTCTTTTATGCTACGTCCACACCTAAAACAAGAATTTTGAAAACCCAACCGGTTCCCCCAAAACGAAAACGCCGTTCAAAACAACCAAAAACGAAAATTTTTTAAAACTCCTTTTTTGCGTTTACCTGTGGACGAGGAATACAGAGTTGGTCACGCAACGTCAAAGGTATGTGCCTTTTTCCACGTCACGCTGTGCGCCACGTTATTGTTTACCGGAGATGAATTGCAGAATGGCAGATAGAGACAAAATACTGTTAATCTGACTATCTTCGGTTTTTACAGGCTTACATACACACACGCAGTTACTGTCCCTCTATTTAGAAAGGCAGAGGCGTCACGGTGTGATTATTTTACGTGTAGTTGTTTTTTCCCCCCGTGTAATAATATTCAACATTGCTATCAATTCATTTTCGAAAAATGCCTCTCTGTGCAAAATGGGTTGAAAAACATAAACAAGTGTGAGATACTGTTTGTCCGTGATTTAGACAGGGGGAACAAATCGTGGCAGGATCAGCCTGATATTATTTGTATCCCACTGTAACTTTACTGTATACAGAGCTAACATCTCCAAAATGTCAGGAGTAGTTAGTCATTACAACAAGTGTTTGGAACTAAAAATCAAGAATGTGGGATACTGTTTGTCCGTGATTTGAGCCCCCACCCACCCACCGGGGGCGGGCCCCACACTTTGGGAAGGTCTGGCTTAGACCGTCCTTCAGTTAGAAAACATAAAAAGTCTGGTAGCACTTTATAACATGACCTGTGAATAATTTGCAGGCAAGTAGGTTTTTGCAAAAACGTTCAAACGAGTACACTGTTTGTACCCTGTACTTGTTTCACTTGTTTGCAAAAACCTGACATGTTGCCCACAACATGCATG
This sequence comes from Haplochromis burtoni, assembly GCF_018398535.1. NCBI lineage: Eukaryota > Metazoa > Chordata > Actinopteri > Cichliformes > Cichlidae > Haplochromis > Haplochromis burtoni. Next base: position 297,213 of record NW_024582679.1, on the reverse strand, counting down.
TAAGTACAGGGTACTTACAGTGTACTTGTTCATTATTTTTTGCAAAAACCTGACTTGTTGCCCTCAAAATGCACGTAAGTACAGCGTACTTGCCTGCAATTTGCAGTTCATATTATAAAGTGTTACCAATAGATTTCACAGAATTTGTAAATCTACTACTGTATAAAAAACAAAAAAGCAGCCACCCCTGGATTAGCGATTATCCTTAGTTGTTGCTCTTCAGCGAAACCTAGATTTCATTGTTAAACCAAAGTCATCTCGATTCCTTGCTGATAGTTTTATGGTTTTGCCAGATGAGACTTACCGAATAATGGTTGGGTACAGTTCTCCAGTGTAAAGGTAACAGCAGACGAAAGATGCAGCAAGACAACCTTTACCCACAACAGCCAGAGAGGTCCGCAGAGTTTGTTGATCTGCAAAAAAGCGGAACATCCATCAGGTCACTCACTTGCTTCTCCTCAGCCTTATGTTGTGCACATGTCTGTGTTCTGACATACCATAAGGTACCAGCAGGTTGATCAAGATAGTGACCCCAGCGATGATGAGAGCAGCAGACTGCGACGGCCGGCGCCCTATATAACTCATAGTCACAGCGATGATGATTTTAGCTGGTATGTCAACAGCTCCAAAGATCACTTGTATCAGGTAAATATCCACTCCAAACTTTTGCAGATCCATGGAAAGGCCGTAGTAGGCAAAGCTGGTTGATAACCTAAATATAAAAATACACTTGGTGTCATTGCAGTTTCACAGAAGGTGCTGTAAATCTGTCACTGAGTGTTTCTACAAGAGCAGCACACACACACCAGGCAGCTGCCAGACAGACTGTGCTAATCCTCATGTAGGGTGTGCGGAACAGATCCAAGGCAGTGTAGGAGCCCTTTGACATGGACAGCTCATTCTTCATGGACTCCTGGAGCATCTGTGCACAAAGAGAAAACATTGTTAATATACAGTCTGTTTATGTGAAACACAGATTTATGTCCCACAGTTTAAATATTCCCTTACCTTAATGTCAATTTTTTCTCCCTCATCACACCGTCCGTTAAACTTAGCCACACTTTTAAGTCCCTTGATCGCCCGATCAGGCTTATTCTTTAAGGCCAACCATCTTGCGGATTCATGAAACCACCTATAAGGAATATTGGTTAGGTTTGCTACATTTTTAAAAAATGTTTTAGCTTACATTGGTGACTATAGTTGAAACTTTTCAGTTCAATGAATGCCATCTCACCATGCGTAGAGGAAGAACACATAGAAAGGCAAAGACACAGCCAGGGTTAACCACCTCCAGTCCCGGATGTAGTAGGCCATCAATGCCAGGATCAGCTGGCCCAGTGTGTAACAGTAGCCAGTCATCGTGCCCACCACAGTTCTCACACGAGTGGGGGTCCACTCAAGAACTTGAAACAGATGAAACACATTTTCATAAGATTGGGAGCCCATGTCATCAACATCCCTTTAGTCAAGTAAAATAAAGGAACTAAAAATCATACTGAGGGACAAGCTGTTGAGTGCTATGCCAGATAGAGCCATGCCACAACCAAACCGGAAAAAGCAGAACAGAGGGAAGGAAGGAGAAAATGCAGCACATGTTCCAGAGACCGCCATCAGAAGGTAAGACATGAGCAGGAGGATACGTCGACCATATCTAGAAGACATGAGGGCCATCGGTGAAACATTATTTGACTTGCTGAACTGTTTATTATTCATGCCACTGGGCAATTAAGATTTTTCTTTTCAAAGACGAGTCAAAATATTACACATTCAGCTTATTGTATATTATTGGTGTTACTTGTCTGCAAGGCTTCCGAAGAGAAACGCTCCCACAAGCACGCCTCCCATGTAGATGGTTTGTCCCATTTGCTTCAAAGAGTGCAGGTCACACACTAAATGCCACTAGCAAAAAATGCACATTACAACATATGAACATCTGCACTGCGATGACAAGTTGACTGAAACAGTGTGATAAAAATGCAGTTTTACATCAGATATGATTGTGGAGCTTCTGTCAGCCATGTTGTACGTCCAGCCATCTATGCATCCTTGCAGGTCAGCATCCAGATCATCCACACTGTTTCCCTCATTTCTCAAATTGGAGGTCCCATTTTTATCCAGGAGGTGCCACTGTGGAACAACGTAACGCTGGCACCTGTGCAATTTTCCTCTGTGGTCCTGTGGTACTGTGATCCGCAAAGCTTCCTCTGGGCTCAGCTGGGACTGTGAGAGATTTGAGTGAGCGCTACAGTAGTGAGGAGGCACCGCAGCCACAAAGTTTTGCAGCAGGTTGTGGCTGGCCAACATCAGGATGGGTGTGGAGAGGAGGGTTACGTGCACGATTTGGAAGCGGCCCGTGCTGCCCACCTGCTCAAGGAGGTCGCTGAACCCCATGCTTTTGTACAACTAGAACGCTAGAAGGCGACTTTAATGTTAATGGCACTAGATTATGCTGTTGTTTCCCAATGAACTTGGTTCCGGCACCTGTGACAACATTGAAAAAAACACTGGTTGTGAAAAACAACCACTGAATGTTGTGATAGTGTTAAATATTAGAGAGTTAAACAGACTTACCTGCCGAGTTAGTCTTCTCTAATTAGATAAACTGGAAAAAGAATGCACAGTGACTATGTTGGTTACTGTAGCATCGCCATTAAAACAATTAATGCGGCTCAAATGAATGCTAGCAAAGTGGTCCACAGAGAGTCCTTAAAAAACAAAGCTATAAATGCTAAATAAAGTTAAAGACGTCTTGTTGCTGCACCATGGAAAAGTGAGCAATCGGCTCACAAATTCCAAAAGCTTTCCTGAAGTTTGGATTACCTGAAGTACACTGTGAATTCTTGAGGTATTACCAGCTTGTTCTGCGAAAGCTGAGGTAGAGTACTCTTTGTTGTATAGTGGCAGCGTCAAGTCCTTCACTGCAAGTGAGCTTCAGCATCAAGAGTGAGCACATAACTATGCTCAGCTCGCTGCTCTGAGATGCACTCCCTGCCCTTTAGTGACTACATAACACGAAGGGCAGTGTGTGCGCACAAACGTGTGCGTGTGTGTGTGTGTGTGTGTGTGTTCATATGTGTCAGGCCGGCTGAATTTGATTTTCTTTGTCTATTCTTTTCTTTCTTCTTGAATTGTTCGCAAATCAAGCAAGGACCGGTTTGCTGGTAATATATGTACAAAAAAGGTATACGACACCTTTAAACAACTGAAAAACAGCAAGTACGTGTTTGACTTGTTGCATCATGCTGATAAATATTCAACTATTTGAAAGATCTGTAACAAGCTTTCGTTACACAACAGAATTAGCAGTCAATCAGTCAATCGTAAGGTGTCCTTCCATTCGTGCAATGCAGAAGAAAGGCTATGAGACAGAACCATTCATAAAGGGCAAAAGAAAAACAAAATCTTTTTCCGATTATTCGTTTTTCATATTTGTATTGCACTTATGGAGTAGATGTTGCTATCTGAGACTGCCTGGTGTGTGTCTTGGTGATTAGTTATGAGGAATGTGTGCTCTTGTGTAAGGATCAGCATGAGATGTCAAGACGAATGAAGCTGCAGGTGCACCAAAGCAAAACAATAAACTTTGCATTTTTTCAGCTGCGAGTGTGTTCAGGAAAAGATTTGTCCTTAGATTCCTTTTTATTTGATGTATCTGCTGTTTGAGCCTTAAAAGTCTTGTTTTTTCACAGCAGCTGAAAATAAAAATGAGAAAAAGATTCAAAGGACGTCTTGAACACTCTCTGCATGACCTGTGAAATTTCAAGAATGTGAAGCGCTGTTTTACATCCAGTCTTAATGTTTTACAAAAACAGGCTGTTCTGTCAGTCTGGATTTAAATTAACAATCAACAAAAGCTGCTCTGGACATGTGGACGGACAACAGAGTAACCAGAAAGGAACCAAACTGAGGGAAACACTCAGAATATCAATGAAGGTCTAGGGAGATGGCTTAGGTATCGCATGCTTTTACTTAAGTTTATGGCTCACTAAACAGCCAGTCATGGACAAAACAAAGGCAGCGGGAACATTTCAGAAGAAGAAGAAGAATTCCTATCATATGCTTAGATTTTATTGCTTTTAGTGCAGTGCTGCCTGATCACAGTCACATGAAACAGTAAAATGTGTACATTTAAATATTTTTATGTCCTTTTTTCTATGCTCTCTGAATACAGTATAGATTTACGACATTTGCAAATCCCTGCATCCTTGTTTTTGTTTTAGTCCCAAATGTTTTGCAATTGGGGTTGCAAATACCTATATGTATATGTATATGTATCATTTGAAGCCACTTCTGCAAAGGATTCACTTCCAAACCCACAAGCTATATCAGTCTCATATACAGACTATGGCCCACACACAGATGTGGGGATCCATTAAAGCAGCATGGATGCATGTGTGCCAAATGTCAGCTAGATGCGACCCTAGAAAAACAAATGAAAAAATTAATATGGATAACAACATTAATATGCATTCATAGGGAAATGAACTAAATATCACTCTGAATGTCAAACTGTCAACTATGGCTCTGACCCAGAGATCACTGTGACATCAGTGTCACTTGCTGAGTTGGTTCTTTTATGCAGGGCTCAGTTTAATTAATTCACTTTCATCTTGGTTTCAGACCTGCCAACTGGAAGGACACTTTGAAACAGAGGTCAGTGCAATAACATGTTGAGACTCGAGAGGTGTGCGTGTCAGCCTCAGAGCCTCTGCAGCATACAGTCACCCATATTTACCTTTCTCTGCTCAGGTTCACGAAGACGTTAGGAATTTCAAATGGAGCTGGATTCCAGCTTAAAGAGGACCTATTATGCTCATTTCCAGCTCCGCATTTTTATTCTTGGACTCTACTACAGTAGCGTTGCGTGATTCACAGCTCCAAATAATCCTTTATAAATGATCCATTTATCCTTCACTGGGTTTTGGTGCAGTCATTTAGTTCATCCACTGGATTTATGACAGAAAATAGGCAAAGTGCATTATAGGTAATAATAATAGTTAGTTTTTAATATAAATTGTAAAAATAACAACTATAAATAAATATATATATATACATATATATTATTATAATAAAAAATAACAGCTGCAGTAACTAATTTTAGACCAATAGAAATGACACCCCGATTTGCAGCAGCGGAGAACAAATGAAAAATTTGCTCTGGTCACTTCATGGAAGATGAGGGGATAACCTGATGATTGCAATTAAAGTGGCACACAGACCTACGCATACATTTTCATGACAGTTCAGAGGAGAAACAAAGTAAGGAGTCATCATCAACAGATACAGCAATCAAGAGAAAGAAAAATACAACAGCAACACCATCTTTATTTCAGTTTATCCTGATAAAATCGAGTTGTAGGGCTAACTTACAAGCAATGAAAAAACTTTCAGTATTGAAATGCTCAAACCTCACACCTGGAGAGACAGATACAGCCTGAAGGAAACATCTATCGCAGGTTTTATTCTTTAATTGCCAGATTAAAAAATGCAATCAAATAAAGTAGTAAAAGTAATCAAAAAGTAATCAGAGGTAGAAAGTTAACAACGTGCAAAAAAAACTGCAGATGTGTCATCAAATTACAGATCAGGGGGGACTAAATCCACAAAGTCTGAAAGAACAGGAAATTGCCATTTGAACAGTGAAGAAAAGGTTTCTTTTGTGGTTTTCTGAAGATGGTGTATTTTATGATATGCACTTGCTAAAAAGATAGACAAGCTCTAAAGGTTAGGGATTTATCAAATTTATTAAATCAGTAAAATGTGACAAAACATGTGCATCTTCTCACCGTTTACCTCTTCCTCAGTTAAAACCTGTTAAACATAAGTGGATACGTAACACTTTAACTTTCAGTTAAGTACCAGTACAAAGAATATAAAAACAGTTTAACAGAAGTCCGACCCCACGAACCGTTTCAACATTAAATAGAACATAAGTTACACAAACTGTCTTTGTCTTTTCCCACTGACAATCTGTGTATCTTTAATGAACTGCAGTCATCACTCTGACCACTTCTTCTGAAGTTTAGTTTTAGTCTTTACTATCAGAAGCTGTTCTTGCCTGGTTCCTACACTTTTTCCGCAACAATTTGTTTTACCCAGCCTCTTGTTGCTTTAGCCTCCTATGCTGTAGTTTTTCATGTTCATTTCTGGCCACCCAGTGATTGGTTGAGATAATATTCAATGTTTGCTGTTTAATGCAGAGAGATTTCTTTTCATGCTGATCAGTGTAGATATAGTTCTGCTAACGTATATGTCAAATAAGATCAGTTTTACAAGGTACGCCAAGAAAAGAGCATCCATACTCACCATAAAACCATATTACAGTAAAACTCAACCTCAACAGTAACCCTGATAGTACTGGGGGTGGGAGGGTGGGTGGGGGGCTGTTCTTTCTTTTCATTTATAAATACTATAGTGAGTTCACAAGGCCCATTTATGTTTGTATTCTTCACTGTAACAGATTGAATTTTATGGGGTAAATGCATTTCACCCAGTGAAAAACATGCCTATGCAGCTGCCCAGGCAATGTGTGCATATTCTCGCCACATGAACCTGCTCTCATTTGTGAAAAGCACAGGTCGTCATTGGTGGACCTGCCAATTGTGGTATATTAGGGCAAATGCCAGTTGGGCTCCATGGTGTTGGGCAGTGAGCACAGGGCACAATAGAGGATTTTGTGCTCTCAGGCCACCCTCACAAAGTCTGTTTCTGATTGTTTGATCTGAGACATTCACATCAGTGGCCTGCTGGAGGTCCTTTCGCAGCTCTGGCTCATCCTGTTCTTCCTTGCACGAACAATCAGATACGGTCCTGCTGATAGGTTAAGGATCTTCTATGGCCCTGTCCAGCTCTCCTAGAGTAACTGTCTGTTCCCTGGAATCTCCTCCATGCACCTCATTTTGTGCTGGTAGATACAGTAAACCTTCTGAATGGCACATATTGATGCTCTGGTCCAGGTGTGATCGCATGCTACAAGCAGTTGCACTGACCCTAGCCAAATGCAAAACTACTGAACCAACATCCTAGAAGTTTAATGACTGATGCTATACCCTGATTAAAAAGTTTTCTTTTAATTTTTTTGAGTATTATATATCACTTGGTTCAATAACAATGTCTTATGCTAATTTCTGCTTTTTGTAACCTTGATCGCTCAGTGAAAGATAAGCCTACCCCTGTAGCATGTCCGTATGTGATGAGACAAATTAGATTTGGAGATGTATCTGTAAAATTTTTAAGAACTGAGGGACTGAATGTAACAAACCCAAAAACAGGCAGAATGAACAGTCACAGCAGATTTATTGTAGAACTCCAGTGATAACAATGGGTAGGACTTAACTGCTCAGAGTTGCAGCTGGCAGTGTTTGGATTCAGCTGGTGGATGTGAATAAGAGAGATGGACAGGCAGGCGTGGTAGCTGATGATGTGAAGCTCTGGTACCAGACAAAGGATTTGATGCAAAGGAACTAACAAAGACTCTTAGGAGGTCAGACAACAAAGGGACAACATTATAGAACTACAACTTGGCCGCAGTGTTGATACCATATTGACAAACTGAACAACTGAGTCAAGAGCAGGAGCTTGATTGGTGGATTAGTCTCATGTAATCAAGTGAATTGGCAGCAGGTGTACGCCACATCCTGAAAACACACACACACACACACAAACAGAATGCTCCACTCACATCTTGCTTCCTGAGCTGCAAGCAGTAGAGGTAAGGAGACCTGAGAAGCGAGGCAACCGGCATTTAACAAAATGAGGTGACTGCGTCAGAGCTATAATTTTAAAGCAGCGTCAGTTTATTAGAGACACATGCTGCACAGTTGCAGAATCTTTGCATTCTCTCGTGTCCATGTATCTTTGTGCTATAAGAATAAAATGAAGTCACTTAGTTTCACTGGACATGTTTGAGGAAGGCAGGATTTGGGTTTTTCAAGGTCCAATTTCTTTTTTTGTTGTTAGGTTCATTCCAAAACATCACACCTGGAAAGACATCTGTGCCTAAACACCTGTGCCATTTGTTAGATGCTGTATTACCCTTTTATTTATGCACTTGGCTGATAGATCTAGGTTTGTCAGCCAGGATGTCAAGCTGACATTCACACTTTAACGCAGTCTCAGCGTTTATGTGCAGCGAAATTGTTAACATAATCTAAAAAAGCAGCCAAAGGTTTCTCAGAAACAGTCGCTGAAGAGCTGCCATTTTTAATGATGATGCTTTGATTCATTGTTTTGGAATAAAGGCTGTGAATGGATTTATTCACTACAACAAGTATCGTCAGTAAAAGCGCATGATAACAGCTTGCGTTGATAATTTACAGCCTCTAACTGCATCCTATCACCAGAGTGCTGTCCTCACTGATATAGTGCCTGTGGGTCTCGTGCTGGTATTGTCTAGCCTGGGGCTCGGGACCTTGGGCTTATCAGGCGCTCTGATCCCTCTCTTTTTTTTTCCTTTTTTTTTGTCTAATTGCATCTGTGTGCTACATTGCTACCATTAGTTGGTTTAACCTACATACAAGAAACCTGTTGGACTCTATCTAGTAAACAGAGCCGTTGCGAACACACTCCCATCATGAATTTGAATAGTTCAAACGGATTGGATTTATATAGCGCTTTTCAAGGCACCCAAAGCGCTTTACAATACCATTCACTCTCGCATTCACACACTGGTGGAGGCAAGCTACGGTTGTAGCCACAGCTGCCCTGGGGCAGACTGACAGAAGCAAGGCTGCCCCTCTGGCCAACACCAGTAGGCGGTAGGGTAAAGTGTCTTTCCCAAGGACACAACGAACAGGACAGAGAGCCCAGGGACCTTCCGGTTACAGATACGCTTCCCAACCCCCTGAGCCACGGTCGCCCGGCCTAAAATAAAAACTACAAATAATTGGTGCAACACCTACATGAGTAGTAAAACTTCCGTTACTTTTACATAAGAAAATGGTGCTGAGTTGTTTGTTTGAGGCTTGAATTTGCGCAGTCTCTAAACCCAGAGAGCAAACAACACACATAGATGTGCGTATCTGCGCTCACGTCAGTGTTCAAATTACATATTAGACATGTAGGCCTTGTGGAAGATTGAGCGTGCACTATTATTCACAAGTATCTAATTACACTTCTGTCCCTTGTGTTTTTCAGTGGATGCCGTTGTTATTAATCAGACTTTTTCCTCCCCATTCACTCTCATAAACACAATTATACTCCCTTTCCTTTTAGCACCTCAAAGTGTACAATCACAGCTGTCACTTTAAAGCTGTAAAATTGTAGTGATGGCATGACTATAGACTGGAGGCATATCATCATTTCCTTTTTGTTGTTTATGTTGTTGTTATGATTGGATGAGCTGAAGTTTTTATTTTCCGGCGTACAGCTGGTGCATTCACTGTCCATCAACACTGATTCTGGGATTTTTGTCGAGTCGCAATTCTGACGATAACTGTTTGTGCAGGTCAAGGTAAAGTCCATAGATGCCTTTTTTCACCAACTCACTCTAAGTTGAATTTGCGGCTAAATGTACGTGCATGTTTATTCGATATTTTACAATTATGAATCATGCCTGAAACAGCTAAATAAATAAGTCAGATTTTATTTATGGCTTTTAAGACAGTTTTTGTTTTTTATTCAGAATGGGTCTGAAATGGAAATACAAGACTTTATATTTCGGAATACAAAGATACCACGATTAAATCTACAAGCCCCAACAAAAATCTCTTTTGTCCTTTTTCCAGCAGCTAAACAGCAGTTTCTGCTTCACTGATGACAGCTGCAATGGATTTACTTCACTAGCCTGTAACCTGGATGCTGCGAATATGCAGGTATGAAAAATGTAAACTTGAGCTTATATGTGACACTGATTAATGGCTGTGGACAAAGGTTTGTGGGGGACTTTTGCAAGACATACAGTATCTTCCGTGTGAGTTCTGAAGACAGTTGAACCAACGAGGAAAACTGCGGTGTTGGCTGTCATGTAGACATTTTAGTGTTTGTCATCGGGGGCGGGGATTTTCTCAAGCGTGGGCTCCACGCCCCAGATCTCACGAGCATACTGGGCAATGGTGCGGTCACTGGAGAACTTGCCACACCCAGCAATGTTGTAGATCACCTTCTTGGTCCATTCCTTGGGATTCTAGGGGAGAATAAAAATGATTGATAAGCCAAGAATAACTTGACTTTTACACTGTGAATGAGACAACTATCTATATCATACTATGAATACATAAGAAGCATTTTTTCCCAGCTTTTGCATTTAATTCCTACCTTATAAAGAGCATTGACTTTCTCTTGGCATTTAATGTAGTCTTCATAGTCAGCAAAGACCTTAAACCTATGCAGAGAATAATGCCATTAACCAAATGATAACATAACAGGCTAATAACAAAGTTCACCTGTTGCATATGAATAAATGCATATGTGTGAATGAACATGTGCACTGAATATTGCTTTGCATGCAGCAACACCAGGATGTTCAGCAAGTTCATACACAATATTTGTATGTGTGCATGCAGGTCTGAGCCTCAGGCATCTAATGTTAGATGTGTCTCTACCTGTCATGATGCATCAGCATGTTGACAATTTCTTTAAACAGGTCAGGCTGCTTTGGGCTAAAGAAGCCTCCAGCAATCTGGTCAATAGCCTGTTTCAGCTCAGGCAGACGGTTGTAGTACTCTTCGGCGTGGTATCTAAGCAGGAAAGAAAATAAATAACAAACACATTCAGAAACACAGAAGGACCAGGTTGTCGCCGTAGTAACTGAATCATTCACAAGGAAAAAGCAAATAGGGCCTATAAAAAATATGAGCCCAAGGCCACACCTTTTTCATGTGGAAAATCTCAGTTTGTGTGGACATAACATTTGAGTCTCTGTTTGGATTGTCAGAGCATGTGTACACTCGTTTTAATATCAGAAAATCTTGATAGTTGATCTTTTGTTTGTCTGACAGATATGGCAATATATTACGTACAGTAGTTATCGAAATTACAAAGACAATATGAGGCTAGGAGTAATAAATGTTCTCTCCTTACCCTCTCTTGTCAAGGGCCTCGACATCGTCCACCCTCATGCCGAAGATAAATAGGTTTTCTTCACCGGCCTCCTCTGCCATCTCCACGTTGGCCCCGTCCATGGTCCCAATGGTCAGGGCGCCATTCAGCATGAACTTCATGTTGCCAGTGCCAGAGGCCTCAGTTCCAGCTGTAGAGATCTGCTCTGACAGGTCAGCAGCAGGGATGCCTGGGAAAGAGCAGAAGTAGGGGTTTGAGAAATTTTAGAATAAATATTAATAAACATTTGCAGTGATTTGGTAATTACCTTTTTCTGCCAGTGTTACTCTGTAGTTCTCCAAAAAGATTACTTTCAGACGGTCTCCAACGACAGGATCATTGTTGACCACCTCACCGATAGCCGTGATCAGGCGGATAATCATTTTTGCAGTGTGGTATCCAGGAGCAGCCTGCAAGAGAGCCACAGTTAGAGACACGACATTAAATAGCCTTAACACTTCGTATCGAATGGTGCTGAAATGCGACATAAATTTAAAGCTAATAGCTGTTAAATTAAAATACAAACCTTTCCTCCAATCATGATAGTTCTTGGGGTCCACTGCTTGTTGGGATCCTTCTTGATGCCTGGTGGAGATATAAAGAGACGAAACTGAGGCGAGCAGCAAAATCCTTTTTGTAGGCTCTGACACACAGTCGGTAAAGATCTGGAGCAACATGTTATTTGGATTTGAGAAAATGTCAAATCAAATGAAAATGGCAGAGGCTTTTAAATGCATCCTTACGGTTGTAATAAGTGATGATGTGCAGGCAGTTGAGCAGCTGTCTCTTGTATTCATGGATTCTCTTGACTTGAATGTCAAACATGGAGTTGGGGTTGATCTTCACCTTGTAGTGCTCTTCCAGGTGCACAGCGAATTTCATTTTGTTTTCCTACGTGATCAAAACATTTATTTTACTCCAAAAAAAAGAAAACAAGTCATAGTCAAAGTATGGTAATCCAAGAACACGAGAAAAGAAAAGCACAATTGTGACTGTCAGGAATGCCTTTTTGGCCATATGCGTATACTACTGTCTGCCTTGGGGAGGTTTCAGGGCTAATGATGTATTCATTTTATTTGCTTGTCAGTTGCAGAGACAGAAAAGAGCTACATGACTGTCACGTGTCAAGGTTCAAGGTTCAAGGTTCAAGGTGTCAGAGATGAGAGGTGGAGCTCTGGAATTTCTTCATTAACCGAGTCAGTGCTTGCTTCCCAGAACACCTTCCTCTTTCTGTAACTGTTTGCTGTAAAATATTGTCTTTGTTATGCAACTAAATGAACCAAAGTCACAGTCCAGTGGTCCAGTGTTGTGAGCTCAAACACAAGGCGAGTGTCACGTGTTGAATATCGCATGTGTCAGAAGCCATGGACCAATGTGCCTAAGGCCTTGAGGTAAGCCCACTGACTCATGCCCAACTGACAGTCAGGGCCCACCTCTATCCTGATGCTATTACTGTTCATGTGCAGAAATGTACTCTGAAAGCCCCAAGGACAACAGCCATCTAGGCTTGCGAAGTATTCATAAAATGGCATTTTTCCCAGACTGAAGTGGTAAACCACAATATATCCTGGCTACGGTGTAGATGCTGCAGTTATTAACTGTTAATGCAGGCTTTGACACTGATCTTAGAGGAACAAATAGGTCAGCAGGTTGGGTCTCTGGAAAAAAACGATATTTCATCAGATATTTTACAGAACAGTTTGTGTGTGCAGTCTGAAAACAGGCACAGGTTGCTTAATGTGAAATATATGTGCCGCTTCTCTGCAGGACTTCGACATCCTGTCATCTTCAGACACAATTATACACATTCACAAGCATTCTTGTATCTTTTTGAGCATAATGCTGGATACATATTAGACAAAATAACACATTACTTGCCTGTTTCACTTTGGCAATATCACGAATGAAAGCCTCATCATTCACAAACTTGATGAGGTTCCTAAGCTGGTCAAGGTCACGAATGAAGTCCTCCCCAATTCTCTAATGAGAAAAAGATAAGTGAAAAAAATAAATGAGTGAATAAATTGACTGATCATTGTCCTTTGTTAAGTATAACCTAAATTTAAGCACTGTGTCCCTTGTATATTTGAAACACTGCTAACCTCGGCAATGACCTCGGCAAGCCCGGGGTTGCACATAACCAGCCAGCGGCGAGGAGTAATGCCGTTGGTCTTGTTTTGGAACTTATGTGGCTCCATTTCATAGAAGTCCTTGAAGCTGCGGGAGAGCATAGCATATATCAGAACACACAGATGATGTGCAGTCCTTGAAATGACAGAGGATGGGGATTTATGAAACAGATAGCAATACACTTACTACACACACTCGTGCATCTGTGTGCGACGTTGATTATGATTTACCACTACAAAGGATGATCAGTTTTTGTTTAGAGACGTACACTGTAGCTTTGAGGATGTCCGAGTGGATCTGAGCCACGCCGTTGACGGCATGGGAACCCACAATGCACAGATGGGCCATGTTAATCCTCTTCTGTCCGCCTTCTTCAATGAGGGACATGCGGCGAAGGCGATCCACATCGCCGGGGTACTTAGCAGCAACTCTCTGCAAAATTCAAAGGTGCACGAGAAGCAAAAATAAACTAAGTCAGAGGTTATATTTCTTTATTTCATTTGCTGAATATGATTTTACTTGTCACACTTGTCACTGTAGGGTCAATACAGCTATTCTAAAATTATACCAGACCACCAGTAGGACAGTTTCAGTCAGGATTTAAGTAGATGAAAGTCAGTGTGTTATCTGGTTGAGCAACAGCTCATAAAAACCTGCCCACCACTTTATGTCAGAAACAAGTCTCTCTCTGTTCACGAAGAATGTGGGAGTCTATTCTGACAGATGTTGCAATTAAAAGCCCATCAGGACCATTTTGTCCTTTGACTTTTACATTACAGCATTTTGGTTCTCCTGCCAATCTTTGAAGTCTGTCCTTGCATTTTAATAAGGTTTCCTGTTGTCTCGTTCCACAGTAGCAATCTAAAATCCGAGGATAAGTTTGTTTTTTTTCTGCTTCTTTACCTTTCAGGTTTTTCAGTTTCATGCTGTATTTATGCTAGAAGGTTAATATCTTTCTTAACTTATCTTACCTATGAAGCAGATTAAAATCATTAATTATAACATTAACTATATTTACATTGAGCCACAGGACAACGTCAATATGTCCTTCCTGTGCTATATATAGTAATTAGGAGCCATAGGGGCCTATGCATCCAGCACACCCCAGATTATGACATGCTGCAATGTGCCGAACTAACCTCCAGGTGGCGGCGGTTGATCTCATAGACTATTTCCAGATGACGGGGCAGCAGATGAGCAAACAGTTCGACTGGCCAGCGCTCCAGAGCTTCAGGGAGAACCGTGTGATTGGTGTAGGCACAGGTTCTCACACAGATGTCCCAGGCCTCACCATCAGCAGCAGGACATTAGGGTTAGTGAACAGAAAAATAAATAAATTCTGAGCTGATATCCACCCTGCATCCCTCCATTGTCATCATCATCAAGGTAATGACAGACATCAAGTGTCAAACACTGCGGTGACAGTAGGTAAGTTTTTAACTCCACCTTCTTGCTGAAAGAACAGGTCGCTTCTCCTTTTTTGTGACCTAATAGATCAACAGTTGCTTCTGAACTCTCTCATCTGTAGTTCACTTTTTGTGTTGTTCGCCCTTCCAGCAGCTGAACTCTGTTTCTTTTGCTTGGTAGAGTGTCCACATTTACTCCAGTTATACTAGTGTCAACCATTTCAATTGCCTGGAGAAAACTACTGGCAAAAACAAACGGGTCAGCTTGCTTTGGTTGTGCATTCAAACCTTTAGCCTGGTAGCACACAGAAAGTGAGGCCTACTGGGAAATGTTCGCACCAATTTAAAGCCAGATGTGTCATTATTCTGTTACTGTTATACTGTGCAACAAACTGACCTCACTGTGATCATTTAAAGCAGCAAATCAACATAAAGCACACATAACCTTTTAAGACCCTTTTAGGGGTCGTATTAATCTACTACTCACCGTTTCCCAGTTCAGCTTCTCTTCATCAACAAGAACCCTCATCAGCTCAGGAATAGCCATGGCTGGGTGAGTGTCATTCAGCTGGATGGCAACCTGAATATGCAAAACATTAAAGAAAGTCAAAACCGAGTTTGAATGGGTCACAGAGCGCTTTGTAGATACTATTCTTTTCAACTATTCTCCTAAGGTACAATAAAACCCACCTGCAACCTGTTCAAAAAACTGACAGAGGCAATTTAATGAAGACCCAGGGAGAACATCATGAGGAAATCTTTTCATTTTTGACAGAAACTATTTTGTTGAGTTTTTCACTTCACCTTGTCAGGCAGTTTGCTGAAGTCTGTGCGAGCAATCTCCCTGGAGCCAAACTTAGAGACCTTGAAACGGCGGATGATGTCTTGCAGGGTGGCAGACACCACAAAGTATTCCTGCTTCAGACGGAGCTCCTTTCCTTCAAAGAACTGCGGGTAAAGACACATATTTGTCTTTTTCTGTTCTGCAGTCAAAGATGAATTTTCTTTTATTATTCATTAAGCATAGCCTTTTGTATATCAGCGGCTGCTTTTTTTCGTGGACCGCTAAAATATTTTAATATCACAATTACATATTAGACTTGTGAGAAAAGATTTAGTGAAGCTTTAATAGATCTATGTCTAATCTCTTCAGCAGAGACATTATGCTAACACCCATTAAGAATATACTGGCAAAATGTACTACATGTGTATAAGCGTGCATTTGCATTTGTCCACTGTGCAGCTAATCAGTGTTTAAATCAGATCTCCCTTGAATATGCAAAAGACATAAATTTCACACTTTTCATCCCTCAAAATAAGAAGTAGAGGTAAAAGGCAATGTGTTGGAGGCTATGAATATGTTTTTGAAAGAGTTAAGAGAATACTGTGTATTTGCTGTTTTGATTTGCCAAACAGAGAGGATTTGCAAAGACATTTTAAGGCTGATTAAAGCAACTTAAAGAATTATATAAAGGGATTAAAACTAGCAAAAATTTAGTCTTCAGTTTGCAATTTCATATACTGAAGAAACTGGAAACATTAGCTTTCAGTGTTTTGAAACAACCTCAGCTTTCATTTTGGACTAAATTTAATTAATGATCACCCTACTATTATAATATCCCGATATTACTAGAGCAAACTTGATTGAACAGCAGTGTAACACTACATCATGAGGTGCACCACACTTTCTGTTCTCAAATGCAAAGACGTAAATTACCACACTTGGCGTGAGCTATAACTCACGCTAGATGGTTATCTCCTAAATCCTCCTGCTGGAGCCTTTGAGGAGTCGGCACATGTTGGTCAGATCTTTTGTCAGATTTGAAACCGAGCTTCAGAGGAAGCTGGGGGAATACACATCGGCTCTAGCTGAGCACAAAGGACATTAGGTGTGGTCCAAATTATGGAAGTCCATCTCCCAGCTGAGCTAAGATAAGGTCTAACCAGTCACACACAGATCCCTTTGATATTCACATTCTTCTAGTTCCTCTAATTCAAGTTAATATCTGTATGCTCGGGCTATGAGTGCAGTGCTGGTGGATTAAATGGTAATAGAGCCACATTTTCTTACATTATCATTGGGATACAGAACACGGGAGATGTTCTCAGCCAGGTTTCTGTCCAAAACAGCCTGAATGTAGCCACCGACATTAACTATAAGGAAAAAGCAATTATTTAAGTTGATGCTAATTCTTATTTGACAGATGTATTTTTGAAAATACGTGCTCTCTGCCAGGATACATACAGTCTTTCAGGTTAAACTCGCACGGTGCCTTTGCAGACCACAGCCTCATGGTGTTGACAATGTTGTTTCTGTAGCCTGGGATAGGGGTGTCATAAGGCAGAGCCAGCACTACCTGTCAATACCATAACATGAAGAGCGAGTTATTTAAAACTGTAGATCATCAAAGAAATATCTTTCAGTTTAATTTGCTTTGTTCCACACATTCACCTGAGTGTCAACCCATTTGACGCCATCGGGGTGATGCTCGGTCCTGCCATAAAAGTGAACTGGGCGCATGTACTCAGGACGTGCTTTTTCCCAAGGGTTGCCGTAGCGCAGCCAGTCATCGGCCTCCTCGACCTGGGTAAAGCCACACATTTGTATTGAGGCAGAAAACTGCTCATTAGCGGGTGGCTTCTGAGCTGAGCCAGGTATAAAGGGATGTCAGGTCATGATAATGAAAAGGAGACTCCTCCAGCAGGTGATTTAAAAACAAAGCTGGTGCTACTTAAAAGGAAAGCAACAGCAGCTGTTTTCTCTCACTGAAAGGAATGTGAAGTTTAATCTTCTAACCTGCCAGCCATTGACAATTTTCTGATTGAAGATACCAAATTCATAGCGGATACCATAACCATAGGCAGCCAGGCCCAGTGAAGCCATGGAGTCCAGGAAACAGGCTGAAAACCAAAGGCAGGACATGATAACAGGTTCAATAATATCACAGCTCTTGGAAAGAAAGAAAGAAAGAAAGAAAGAAAGAAAGAAAGAAAGAAAGAAAGAAAGAAAGAAAGAAAGAAAGAAAGAAAGAAAGAAAGAAAAATGCAGTATTTTGGTCATCCAACAGGGATAAAAAAAAAAAAATTCTTTTTGAATTTATTTAATACAAAGCATGAAAAGATGCTCACCTGCAAGGCGACCCAGGCCACCATTGCCCAAACCTGCATCTTCCTCCATGTCCTCCAGCTCCTCCATTTCCAGACCCAACTGAAGGAGACAAACGCATACAACAGCAAACCAGTGACTCGGGGATGCTCCCTCTCTGTTACAGTATTTGAAAGCAGCAATTTCACAGTTAAAAGAGGATTAAAATAAGCGTGTTTGTCTCACCTGGTACATGGCCTCGTCACAGGCATTCTCCAGTCCGAGGTTCACCATGGTATTCTGCAGAGTGCGACCCATGTAGAACTCGAGGGAGATGTAGTACACACGCTGCATTGTGAATTCGAAAAGGAGAAAAAAAAAATCATATTTAGCAATCAAACAGGTCAAAACTGTCTTATGAACACTAGCAGAAATACTCAAGTGACATTCTGCGATCAGGGTCGGGGAAAGGTCCCACTAACACCCGCCCCATACTGTCAAAGAAATCTGCGAGTCTCATCTATTGGCTTCATGGTTCAGAGTGCGGAGAAATATGCCACCTGAGCCTCTGTTTAGCCTTTGCCATTTAGTTGTGTGCTTTTTTTCTCTCTCTCTCTGACATGGAAGGGTGGACACAGGCTGTGGAGGTAAAGCAGGGGGAGAGAAGACTGGGCGACAGATTGCTTCAAGTATTATGTAACCCCAACATTTTGGGCTTGGGCAAAAATAACTCCTGTAGAGGTCACTGTAAAGGTCCGCTGATAACCTTTCATTGTGGAGTTCAAGTCTAGAGTAATAGGAGAAGTGGTTCAGATGGATGTGTAAAATAATAATGAATACATCTGACAGAGCCGTATCACTAGAGCGCCAACAGGATCTCCTGAATTATATATGACTCTGTTCCATATCTTATCTTTGTTTCATCTTCTTGTGTTGATTGGCTCTGCTTTTCCATGAATGTGTATTATTAGTGTTTAAATAGTTGCAATAGTAACTCTTCGGGACGTGATCTTTGCACAAAGATGTAGACGTGCTCTTAAGCTAGCATGTCTTCCCTCCTGCAAGACCTTTAAGAAGTTCACCTTTGACCTTTCGATGCAGAGCACCAGAAAAAGCTCTCGGCTGGTTTCTGAGTTAGAGCGCCCGATCAATAAACTTATTGTGAGGAGCAGCATGTGCAGATAATTTGCGAACTGAACTCGTGCATTGTAAGCTATGGCGTACAGGCAAATTTTCTTAACGTTATTAAAGAAAAATAATCTCTTTCATTCAGTGGGGTTATTAATAATCTCGCAAGAAACATTTTTCCCCACTAATAAGTTGAATTGGAGCTGAGTTTTGCTCTGCATCTGAACCCTCTATTGTAATTACAGACAGTTTCGTGTGACATTTTCGAGCAATAACGCGGTGTGGCGGCTAATATTGTGGTAACGGCAGCTTCATATTGTTCTTCTAAGGCTCTTTCTGTAGCTGTTGGCTAATAATACTGGGGTTGCTGAGATACAACTTGAATCCAACTGCTTTTAAGTGAACTCAGACACCCTCAGAGGCATTTGCTCATATGACACATGTGCTGTATGGTCAGACAGGAAGGGAACAGAAGGTCTTGGGGTGGTTTCATGTTTCAACACACTATAAGCACTGCAGCATACCAGCAGAGTGCTAAGAACCCCCAGTGAAGTTTAAATGTCATGACTTGGCATTACACCGATATCAAGCTGCTGAAGGTACAGTTGAAGAATACAAAGCTTTGGCTCTCGGTGGAGGAAGAAGTATTTACATCCCTACACCAATACACATTTAGCTTTTTCTTGCCATTAAAAAATTGCAACATTATAATATTTGATATCAAGCTGACAAAGTTTAAAGAAGAAAGCTAATTACATAGACAAGCGCCGCTCCTTTGACTGATATATGTTGACATTATACACACATGCATAAGACTAATGCATCAGCATAGCAGCAGGTTGAGTGGAACAGGAGCTGTAGTTTTGCCCAGAGTTAGCTCCTTAAAGGATTATTAGATAAATTGGAAAAATTTAGAGAAAGTAAAACTAATGTGAAAGAAAAGAGGAAACAATTTCTTTCAATCTGTTTTTTTCTGTGTGTTTGTGTGTGTGTTATATGCTTACACCTTCTACAGGTATTTACTAGAAACAAACCTGAGTAATTGTCTTCAGGTACTTGACACCGCTGTTTACTTTAAAATATGTGAAACAGTGCAGAAGAAACAGGCATCCCATAAAACAGTGTAAGATCCGAAGTAATTGTAATGAAACAAATTTCTCGAAACATCTTTCCCTTATACCACTCTTACTCTATAACCACCCAAAATACAAGTTTGTACACAAATGGCCAAAAAGATATCAAAAAGATAGATTAATAATTGATTTGTAGGCGATAGGCTGTCACACCTAGATTTATTAGAACTTACTTTAGGGTCTTTCTCATAGTAGTACTGCTGGGTTCTGATCCACCTGCCAATCAAGTGGTCGCGCACCGTGTTGGCAAGCGCAAAGTAGTAATCCCTTTTGGTTGCCACGTTTCTGTCCTTGACCAGAGTAAAGTGGAGATGCCTGTTGAAGTTTTGCTTCAGATCTGAAACGTTTTCGACGCCGGCAAGGCCTCTCACTGAAATCTGTTTCCTTCTATCGTGGTCAGACAATGGTTTAGACATGGTGGCGCAAGTGATCGCGGCTCAGGGCTCTGACACTGGGAGAATGTAAACAGTATGGCAGCAGGTACACACCACCAGTCCCAGACACACAGCAAGACAGGCACCCACACCACAGCCCTGGCTTCACAGTTTTAAAGGCGCGATTATAAATATTAAGCGGAGGGTGGAGCAGATTGCTTGTTTAAGGTAAAAGGGTGGAGCGTATGCTGAGGACAGAGGATGTCACATCACAGTTATGTCAGTCGCAGATAACTAAGAGTCCCTTTTGGGATCTGTTATGTGTTACTGGCATCAGAACAAAGAATTGTACAAGTTGACGTCATTTACACTATATAGTGAAGGGAGGTTTTTACTGTGGTTACTCTCACAAAATTAAAACTTTCCAGGTAAGCTGATCAAATAATTTAAAATAAGCTGTACAAATATTCTACTTGCCATAAACTCAGGATTGTATCTGTTGCTACATTGTATTTTTTCCAGTTTTATTTTTATTTTAAATTGTCTAGCTGTATTAGCCTGGTGTTATGTTCAAGGATCTCAAAGTGCAGCTCCCAGGCCACTGGCGACCCTTGGTGTCATCTTAAGCGGCCTTCAAGCATCCTGGGAATCCACAGTTCCTGCCCCACTATCATATAGCAGCACGGAAAGAACAAAACCAATGCAATATTCTCTTCCATATTAATTCCTCTTTTCTAGCCATCAGAGCAGCAAAATAAAACATCACCCTGTGAACTGAAACATTAGAAAAACTAAACTAGTATTAGTATTTAATGTGTGCACCCCTGAATCAAACATTGGGTCATCAAAATTTTAAGAACCCCTTACAGATAATATCTCCAGCAGCTCACTTAATTTCCCCATATTTTGCAGGACTGTTTGGCTACCAGAGGATATTTTTACAAAAAAAGGTTTGTTGTGGCACTTTGAAAGCAAAGCTCTACAAAGTGTGCTAATAATCACACTGTAGGGTGACACTATTTGTCAGCCACTGCAGTACAGGGCAGTTACAGGGTACTTGCAGTATGTCTCTGACAATCCAAAAAATCTCTACTGCAAAGTTTAAAATTGTCTCTCTACTCTGTCATTTCACTCCTACTGTACATAGCTGCATTATCAGTTATCAGCACAAACCAGTAATCCAGTGCATGTATGTGTAGGTCACATCTGTTCGAAGCCTGAAGCAATAACAGACACAAAATCAGCTGCAGTGAAGCAACTAAAACCCACTCTATTTTCAGTTATCACTCCAGCTCGCCAAGCTATCATAAAGTCTTGACCTTCTATAAATAGCAACCCTGACCCAGTCCCAAAGGCCATGATATTTGAAAGGCGTATCCTGTTAATGTCAGCAAGAGCCAGTAGACAACACTGCTATATTACTAGTAGCTGGACTCGAGTTTAAGAGGGGAAAGCAGTGTTTGCAAAGCTTGTTCTCAGCGGGATGCGGTGCCATGTGATTATCATCATCTTGTTAAAAGACGGGTTCTGCTTTTGGACTAAAATTGTTTAGTGAAAGAGTGACTCGTATTTCAGTGTCTACTTGTGCCAGATTGTGCTGCACATTGAATGAATGTTGACAGGAAAAGTATTGGGAATGAAATTAAATTATCTTGTCTTTCTTACCATTCCCCACTCTGTCGCCTGATTGGACGAGATGTGGAGAGAAAGAAAGAAAAAGGTGCTGTTGTTGCTGTCAAGCACAACAGCAGTTAGACAGCAGCTAAATAGAAATCAAGTTGCAGGTGGTAGTTGAGCTGCTTGGCAGTGCTTCATGGTCGTTTGTGCATCAACTGAAGAATTCTTAGAACACACACGCACACACAAGCACATACAGTAAATGCTGTCTACATTTGCTGTTTCCTATTTAATCTTCCTATATGCCAAATGACCCCAGAACATCACATAGCAGATGACAGATTGAAGCTGGCGTGCCCCTGATTTATCCACAATGATGTGCAAACTATGTTCTTGCATGTCTACTGGCTTTTCTGTCAAATGGTACATCAAGCATTTCAAGACTAAACTCAATGAATGCATTGACTTTTTGATGAGAGCCCAAATTTTCAACAACAAATACAATTGCTTTGCACAGATTCTGCAGAAAGTGTGCCAGCAAAACGTGAGCATTTTTAAAAAAAATAAAAATAAATAAACTCTTCTTTCTGCTCTTATTTACGATCTCTCCATCAAGTAATAATCGGGCATGTGAACATTTAATTAGCTTACATTTAAATTTTTATTCCACTGGAAATATTAACTGTGATTTTAATGAAGGCTCTGATTGGCCAGGAGTAACCTCAGTTATTAAAGTGCCCATGATGTTTGACAGACATTAAAGTAAAGCAGCTAATGGACAGTAACTGCTGCTGCTGCTGAGAGCAACACTGACTTCTGCAAATTGGAATCAGCAACGGCAATATTAAAATATGTCTCATTTAGAGTTTACCTATTGATGTGAACTGATTTCTTAAAGCACATTTCTAATGATGTTTTATGAACACTGTTCGCAGGTTAAGTCTGTCTCTTTTTTTGGCTTAGAATAACTCCTGGGGATTTTTGTTTTCTCACCTTATTTTTCAAAAGTCTAAGCTGACAATGAGAGAAAACCTCTCTTTGCACGGTTATAAATATGCCTGAAAGCTTTCACACGAAATGATGTGCCACATTTTCAGTTGCAATCTCTGTCTTGCGCCTTTGTGTTTCTCTGCAACTTTTTACATTCGAGATTTTACACAGATGCCTTTTTTCCCCCTTTCATTTTTCTTATATTCCTATATTTGCCTGACTTCCTCCCCTTTTAAGCAAAATAATTTTTTTTTCATTTTCACAAACCTTTAATACGAGATTTATCAGAATCTCGTATTAAAGATTTGCATGGGCGAGTTCACCAGAGACTGCATTAGTTCAGCGCACAGATATGAGAAAATGAATGATTAATGGGTAGCAGGGGGCATTGCAATGTTCCAGTTAAAATGTTTACTTTTTTCTGGGGTTTGTTTTAATGGTTTTTGCACTTGTCTGCATTCAACACTCCCGCCACCCAAATCAGCAGTCAAACACCTGAAGAGTTTAAATTTAAAACCTGATGTTGATGTGGCTGCAGTTCTCCGTTATTCACGCTCTTGCTCCATTCACAGACTGACATCCAGACTGTTGAACTGAGTCTGTTTCCTCTTCTTTTCCTGGTGAGAGTGAGCATCTTTGTTTACATCTCACCGAAAATTAAGGAAAACACCTACTGCTTGGCACACATTGCTTTTCACACACAAGACTGCAAACCAGCAATCCCTAGAAGGCCTTGGTGTTTTGTTATTATAATGCATTAACTTTAATTAAGTTACGTAGTTTCAAATATGTTCTGCTAAACTGTTAAATCTGAACTTGCTCAATTAATTTTCATACATCGTTTATCTCCAGTCTTCCTGCAATGATTTCTAATAGTGCCAGACAAGATAAGTACTTGGGCTTGTGTGTGTGCATGTGTGCGTGTGTGAAATGCAGTTTTATCTCAGATGGCTGAAAAGACGTTTAATTGCATACACACTGAGCATATCTGTTGTGCACCGTTAAAATGGAACACCAATCATCTGATTTGCACTGCTGGCAATGAATCACAAGAGAACGGGTTCATAGGGGACATTGTTAAGTTGCTGAGTGTTTTACTCAGGTGAAATGCTTTTTTTTTTCTTCTCTCCCGCTCCCCATCCTTGTTTATCCGTGAACTTGTCAACATGACGCCGGGACGGAAAGGAAGGAATAGTGTCATCTGGTGGTAAATCCGGAAATGTCAGTGGAGTGAGTGTGAGAGCAGAGGGGACCTGGCAGTACCAGCAACTGCACCTGTTATGAGGAGTGAGCAATATCAGCCCATTAAATATATATTCGACACAACACATAGAAAAGTGCTGACTGATGAATGAAGGACTGGTTCAGTTTCCTCATCGAGTTTCATGAAGCTATCATGAAGCATCAAAATTTATTAAGTTGATTTTAGAAAAATCCCACTCATGATTCACACCCAGATGTTTTTTTTATTAATCCTTATCTCTTTGAACTTCTTTACCGGGAATGTGCGAGCATGTACACGCTACCTGACAGACAGCGCCTTCAGTCACCTGGCAGGAACTCCACTTGGCACCCTGGTCACGTATATTTCGGTAAAGCTCCACCCTTTCTCAAACTGAGCGAATGTTTGATCATGTAGAATAATCAGAAGTGTTGCTTGCCACCAGGCAAGGCAGACAACTGCTTGGGGGTCCCAGGCCAGTGGGGTGCCCCCAAGGGCTGACAAACTTTAAACTACTGAAGCTGCAATGTGCAAAGTGTGGAATGATATCACGTAAGACCTGATTTCCCTAAAGGGGCTCCATCTTACTCCACTCGCTCTCTTTGCAAGTGGCGTGCATGATTCTGTTTAAACACACCTAATAACAACAACAAAAGCCACTCAGTGGAAATAAAGAAGAGTTGGGAGTGCGAAAAAGAAAGAAGATGGTAAACACGCGGGTACTTATATAGCACTTTTCTACTCAGTTGAGCACTTAAAGGACTTCCTACTACAAGTCTCATTCACCCAGTCACGCACTTTTATTCATGCCTAAGTGCTTTACAACATTCATTCACCCACACGCACACATCGGGGATGCAGTATCAGTTTGTTGATCAAAAAGGAGCATAAAGGGCAACTTTTTGCCTGAGGATACTTCAGCTCAAGGAATTAGAGATCGACCCACCAACCTTGCAAATAGCATACAACCCACTCCACCACCTGAGCCACAGCCTAGCCTTAAATTTTGGGAGAGACGATTAATTAATGTAACTTCCACTTGAATTGTCATTATTTATTTTGTTATTCCTGTTATTATTTCTTTTGCCCTCAGATGGCTGCCCCTCACTGAGCCTGATTCTGCGTTTTCCTTCCCACTTTCACCAAGTGCTTGCTAAAAGGTCGTTTGATTGTTGTGGTTATCTCTCTATCATTGTAGGGTCTTTACCTTGCAATATAAAGCACCTTGCTGTTGTGATTGGCATTATATAAATAAAATGTAATTCAATTGAATTTACTTTGACATTTAATGCTGGTTAACTAGCATAGCAGCCTAGTGTGTCCCACTGTGACCCACTTGGATAGTTGACTTGCTGGCATAGCTATCAGCCTGAAAGAACGTAGAAGCTTGTAGTTACAGTTCTGACACCATATAATCAGTTAATCAGTCAACTTGATCTTGGGCATTGTTACTGACATAAGTATGGTCTGCGCCATTTCTAGAGTATAGTTTTTCCTCTCAAATCTTTTTTTTAGAACTGTCGTTGTCTTTGTTGGTTTTGACAACAATCACACATTGTTATGCAGAAATTAATTGTACAAATTCCCCCAAAATATTTCAGCAACATTAGGAATTCATAATTCTAAATAATATTATATCTAATAACAATTTTTTTTTTTACTTGTTCAATACCTAAAAATAAATAAATAAAATAAAATAAGCTGTTTTTGTTCTTGGCATGGAAGTCCAGATTTTGATAAATTGATAAAACCTTGAACAATGAGTCAAAGTGCCAGCACACCAGGACCCTGAAAATGAAGCTGCCAAACAGAATTCAACCATCATTAATTATATCATTCACACCTGTAATTTTCCAACTGTGACATGTCAAAATGTCCTCTGTGAAAAGGCCTATTGATTTCCTGTCTTTGTATCTGCTGTGTCATATTATCCCATAACAATTCCAAAGCAATGAGCCGAGTTGGTAATAATACTGTTGTTCAAACATTATGATAATAGGAATACTGCTATACATTGGTATTACTTCAAATTTGACCTGCTGCACTAATTCAGCATAATGGCTCATTATGTATTAGTATGTCTTCTAATCCATAATGACTATTACGCACTATTGCAAAGCAGTTAAGATACTCTGCAGCTTTTAATTGGTTGGCTACTTTACTACCTGCTAGGAATCCTTGTTAACTGTACTTGCGCCACACTTTTTATTAATGGTAGAGTGTCTGGCTTGTTTTGAGTATTTACTGCTTATTTGAACTGCTCCAGACTCTATCACAAGGACGGCACAAGCCACAGGAATGTTTGAATGAACATTCTTCAAATAAAATACATGTAAATAAATAAATAAACTTTTGCAGCTGAATCCCATAAAGCAAGTTCAGTAATATGCATACTTTTCTTAAACCCTCAGGACTTTGTTCAATATTTTATTGTAGTTGTTGCTCTTTGCACAAGAGATGCGCACCTCCATTTCCTCATCGAGGCCGCAGAGCTTCACTCTGCCTTAGACCAGAACAAAAATCAATAATTGCCGTTGACTGGTCACTAAAATATACACTGCTGTCTGGTAAGGTGTTGTGCAGACTAAAATACCACAGACATTCACAATAAAGGCTTCTATTGGTCAGATGCTGATTATATCCCAAAAACAGGGGAAAGGGGAATAAAAGCGTAATGAGAACACAGAAATAAGATTTAGTGTAATAAAGAAAATAAGACCTTCTATATTTCCTGCTGTAGAAGCAACATGTCTTCAGCCTTGCCATTAAACTCAAAGTAGCAACTCAAAGCATATATTATAACTGCCAAGAAAAGTCCCTGCAGTGCTCAAAGAAAGGGGGGGGGGAGGCATATCCAGGGTCCAAAAAGCTGAGGAGAGATGTTAAAGGTAAGATAAAACGATGACAAGAAGGGGATGTTTTTGTCAGCTGCTGTGCCATGTACATGCAAAATCAGCAAGTGATCTGCAGACATTTCACCTCCAAAAAGCAAGTGAACTTTGCCTTTTAAATACGGGTTTGAAATAATTAGACGTCTGATGAGGACATTGTTTGGACTGCAGTGCACCATCTTTACTATGTGACTGGCAGGCAGATGAGTTGTGGTGACAAGTGGACACACTTTCAATTCAGATTTAGTTGCATTTGTTGAATTCCATACTACTTTCATTAACATTTCCATTAGTTTTTTGGGGATATATATATATATATATATATATATATATATATCCTTACAGGGTTCCACAGTCATTTAAATACATCCTCAGATGAATAACACATGACATAAATACAAAATACAGAAGCTGTGTTGAAAAACTGAGCTCAACCTTATTAATTAAATATTAATTAAGATGGTAAATAGCAGCCAGATACCGTTAATGAAAATAGCTTCATTTACTGATCTTCAATAAGTGTGAGGACCTCTATAAAAGGGAAAGTTGGGGCAGTTTTTTGGTCTGGAGTATTCAGGTGTGTGTTAACACGATGCCAAGAAGGGAATTAGTTGTTGCTGTCCAGAATACAAGGAAGGGTTATAAGAGAATTTCCAAACAACTTTAAATTCATCAATCTACAGTATAAAAAAGATTTTTCACACATGGAAAACATTCAAGACAGTTGCCAATCTTCCCAGGATTGGGCCGCCCAGCAAATTAACCTCAAGGTTAGACTGAATAATGTTCAGAGAAACTGCAAAAAAAAACAACCAAATATGACTTGCTTGGAAGTGCTGCCAGGAGAAAACGTCTTCTCTCTGAAACAAACATGGCAGCATTAGCATGACTTAGGTTTGCAAAGTTGCATCTGAAGAAACCACAAGACTTATGAAAAAATGTGATTTAGACTTGTTTTGCAGACACAGGACCATGGGCAGCTTGATGTCATTAAGTTGACCATGAACTCTTTCGTATACCACAGTGTCCATCTGTGCAATCGATCCCACGGCTGCAAATCTACAACAGAATGTCTGAAAAAGAAAAGAATCAAGGTGTCCAAATGGCCGAGTCAAAGTCCAGACCTCTACCCGACTAACGTGCTCTGGTCCTCGGGAGAGCTGTTCATAAAGAAAACCCTGCAAACCTCAATGCAATAAAGCAATGCTGTAAAGAAAAGTGGGCCAAAATCCCTCCACAATGATGTGAGAGACTGATAAACTCATACAAAAACCATTATCTCAAGTTCTCAAAGTTCTTGCTGCAAAAGATGTACAAGCGAGTGAATAATAAGGACATAACATGGCTATATATATGTATGTATGCATTGCTGAATTTCCCTCTGTGTTAAATCATGAACGTTGCTATATTGTTGATTTTAGCAGCAAATGTGACCGTAAAAATATTCAACCCCGTTTTTACTCAGTTGGACTGAATTGTTTCACAGGTAAAAACATTTCAGCACATTCATTATTCATTTGTCATCCTCAGATTCAAGATTGCTTTGATTTTATCTGTCTCACAAGGAAGGCTTAGTCCCATACTGGCTCACCTTAACAGGCTTTTAGAGTTTTAAATGGGTGAGTCAACCATCACCAATAAGTCAAATATTCTACACTTCACAGCATGCTGCATAGACCTGATGTAGGATAGTGAATACAGAATCAGCAGTTATAGAAAACTGATACGTGACCTCACTTTTTTCTTTCTGCACAAATCCAAATGTCCTCAGTTTCTCTGAATCCAATTCCAGCATGGAAAAGCAGCATGATTAAACAAAGGAGCTTGAAGTATCATCCAGAAAATGTACAGCTCACTCCAACATAATGAGGTTAAATTTTGATTTTCTCCACCAGAAGACTTATATAACCCTGTGTGAAGTCTTTGCAGTTTATCTCTGTGTTGTCTGCTTGTGTGTGTCTGTGTGTCTGTGTTCCTTATATAAAGCAAGCTGACTTGCTTTTGTGCATTAAATGTACTCTACTACCTTTTTCATATCATTTTACACAAAAATCAACTTCAAAAGTTAAAACTTTTTTTTTTACTTTCCCCGCTCTTTCTTCTCTTTCCTGCCATTAATTTAATGTGATTTGAGCAGAACTAAGAATTAAGTTCTAAGAATCTAAGAATCTTGCCAAC
This sequence comes from Haplochromis burtoni, assembly GCF_018398535.1. Lineage (NCBI taxonomy): Eukaryota > Metazoa > Chordata > Actinopteri > Cichliformes > Cichlidae > Haplochromis > Haplochromis burtoni. Next base: position 268,022 of record NW_024582679.1, on the reverse strand, counting down.
TAAGAATGGCAAGTGTAAATAAAGCTCACATCCATACTCGCTCACTTACAGGGATGATAGCAGCTTGAAATATTACACCCCAGCCTGCACACTGGTGTCACTGTTAACTTTGGACAGTCTTTTTTTTTTATATAAAAAACAAAAACAAAAAACTTTCCCTCAGAGCCATGGAAGTTTTCGTGCTTTAAATAGTTGGTGGGGGGGAGGTGAACGTGGAGGGAGGCTGCTAATGTAGGAATGACACCACGGTGTGTTTTGTTACATGATGTCAAACAAAGATGGCAACTGGATGAGTAAGCTGCTCATTAAGGCACACATGGAGCTGTGGACCCTAGAATGGAGCAAGGGGACTAGTTTTAGTGGTGATGTGGGGGCGGAGGGGGGGTGGGTGACCACAATCCGATCATCTGTCTTGCTCAAGGACACTCTGGCAACACGAAGAGACCTAAGGCAGGATCTGGTTGAACATTTGAACCGCCTCCTTAAAAATAGGATGGCACTCCTATGTTGAGATATCCCACTTAATATGATACTCGTGATGGAAATTCCAGTTTACCTGCTTAAATATTGCAGGTTACATTTCTGTGGTTAAACGCCGTTTAATCCTCCATGGCAACGCTGCTGTTATAGTTTGATGGGAAGCGGGATTGGTCAACAGCAGCTGACCGCGCCCTCAACCCATATAAGCTACCTACCAAACTATTACCATCAAGTGTCGGGGGAATGACGGCTCTGCTGCCGCTGCTGCTGCTGCTGCTGCCCTCGGTGCGGCGGAGGAGAGAAAGCATCTTTGTTTGTACAGAGAAGCTCTGGGCTTCCCTGCCCGCCTGCCTCCATCGACACAGCAACATTTGAAGATAAGAATATCCTTTCTGAAGACAGAGGTCGCTTATTCATCTGCCGCATTCATCTCTGCTCAATTTAGGATTTTTTTTCCCCCTTTCCCCCCTCCTCCTCTTCCTCCTCCTCTCTTCTCTCTCCCTCTCTTTTGCCTGGCTGGAATAATCAAACCCTCCCTGTATCCATGTGTCGGATCGCTGGATGATGCACAGGTAGGCTAAATGACACCGCACACCTCCTACACAGAAACGACCTTATAGACGGCGACAATTGGCTTTAAAGCGTGCTGCAGTAGAAAGCTACAAGATAAGCCGCGCTGTATCAGTGTCTGTGTGTTTTTATTTTTATTATTTTTATTTTGTTTTTCAATGTCAGTGGTCCAGAATTGTTTGCATTTCAATTCTTGTGGGGGGGCGATAGGCTGCTGCTGCTGCTCACCAATTATGGACACTTCTCCTGAGGTTTCTTTTGGAGATTTCACTTAAAGCAACGAGAGATAATCACATTTAAAAACCAAGCCGCCTTTTCCCCTCTCTCTCTAACGCTTTGCTTTTTTGTATCCGTGTTTACAGTCAGTTGAGGGAGGGTGGAGGAGAGGTATGGTTTCCAAATTCAACACGGTTGCGGTTGAGGTCGCTTAATTGCGTGCCGGCAGACATGCCCTGTGGTTAGGCTACAGCACATACAGCGGGGGCTTTTCCTTTGAATACAGGCTGCACAACACACACACACACACACACACACACATACACACACACACGCACAAGCCATTGTTTCATTTCGTCAGATGCCACATGCCGGGATGGCTAGGTATTAATTTTTTATATAAAAAAGTGAAGTTAAGGTGGTCTTTGAGTCATGCAGCACGCAGGGCCCTTGTCTCCGAAATGCTCGAGGTAGCCTATTTATTATTGAGAGGGATTTCATGTTCTGTGCCAGAGGACTGGCCAGTTTAAAGATAGGAGAAGGAGAGACAGGCAGACACAGAGAGGGAGAGAGAGAGGGAGGGAACGGTGGAGTAAAACAGTTGTCACATCCTTTGCATCCTCAGCAGCTTCACTTTAATATTATCTTTAAAACCTGAGAAAGTTGTGCACTGGAAATTATGATTATTGATATGTTTTTGATATATATATTTGTGTGATGAGAGTAGTTGCTCAAACCTGTAGCCCACTAGGCCTATTTATGCTCCCACAGGAATCTGCAGCTTCCACGCAGCAGGTTATGTAGCACCAATTAAGAAGCGTTGGCCGCTGATGAGGTGCTGTGGTTCAATTTGGAGCTTGTTTTCAAAAATGTATTTATTTTTTCCTCCCCTTTACACAATTGACAGCAAATCATCACCACTAACATACCACGCTGCATCTATTACTTGGATGAATGTGAATGAACAGAAACAGACACTAGTTAATCATCTGCTATTGTTCACTGGATTGCGTAAATTGGTGTAGTTCAGATTCTTAGTCTTGTAATTCAGTTTAATTACATCATCTTTCTTTTTTTCTTTCGTTTTGAGTGTCTTCAGTGCTGTCGCTTAAAATGGTAACGAGTCTAGGTCACAGCTGGATATTAGCCCCAGTAATTAGATTAATTTATCAAAAAAAAAAAGAGGGGAGGTGCCCAAGATTCTGAGCTACGCTGCTGCTGCACATTTCACAGGAGTGCTGCTGCCCTCCCTTCACCCTGGAAACCAATTTGCTTTGCAAATTCTACTCCACCTGTAATCCAATCCATTTTGTTACTTGGTTCTCTAAAATCTAGGTATTTACAACTCAGGTAGCTGCATGAAAAATGCTTTTCACTTAAAGTAAGTAACCACCTGTGCTTGACTAACGTTGCATGCAATCTTTTAGCACCTCTGTTGTGGACAGCGCACAAGTGTTGCATCTCAGATTGCACATTTTCTCATCAACACTCTTAAATCCCTGCTGCTTTGGCTGACAGACTCATTTAAATGCTATGTTATTCTTTAGTAAGTCACTTGGTTTTCTTAAATGAGAGCTGTGTTGACAACAACCAAGGCTTGCAATGCTCCAAACCTGAACAATGGACTTATGCAATGCAGAGCATGACTTTTTGTGTATATAGTGTGTGTGTGTTGGGTATTTTTTTATGATAATATTTCCAGGCAGCATTGCAACAGCAGGGTGTGTCACAGTCTTGCCTTTTTGTTTTCTATTTTAATTTCCCTTTTTCATCTTTTGTATGTGCAGCTTGCAGCAAATTTCCTGTGTTTATTTTTATAAGTTATCAGCTCTGTTTTGACACAGAGTATGCCACTGGCAATATTTTGCTCATCATTTAGTATTTTTTATGCCTTCGGTGTCATCTTTTCCCCACTCTTGTTGCTATAATCTGGCTCACAAGACATCTGTCTCCATTGCTGCTTCCAGTGAGACTTAAGGGTTTGGACAGAGAGTTAGTTTTTTGTTTTTTGTTTTTTTTTAATTGACGTCACAGCTGCTGTTACCCACATAATACAACCGGTATTAATTCAATTGAAAATAATATCAGAAATTATTTTATAGCTGTTAATAGTATTAAGCTGCATCCACATTACTTCACATTAAGCTTAATGCTGGAATGTATTTGAGCCATTATCTGTTAAAGCTGTACTTATTTGAATTTTTTACATTAGCATGGTGCCTGCTAAGTATGAAAAGGAAATTTAGAATTAAGATGTCGTGCCTAAAGCACCAGCCAATATGCAAAGAGAGATGGATGACTGGGTGACGTGAAGGAGGAGACTGCTTGAAATAACAACAGGGCAGAGTTGACATGGTGTGTGTGCGTGTGTCACAGCTCAATAGCTTCAGCGTGCATACTGGGGAAGTGGAAGTTTACAGATATTGTGCGGCATTGCGAATCGTGTCGCTTCCTCTCTATCATACCCCATCAAGGTCACATCCACAGACTGAAAGTGGTGGCCCTGGCCTTTTCCACTTCTGGCTCTGGCAGAGGAACGGGGCCCGCGGACCACTGCTGCTTCTAATCAGGGCTGACGCGTGACTCAGTTGCATGCCAGCTGCGCAGCCAAACAGGGATTATGTCCCTGGATGGTGAAGACAAAAAAAAGGTCACAGTTGAGATCTTTGTCTCGCTACACCTTTGGGGAGTTGGGGTTATTTCATTATTTGCGCATTATATTTAATGAACTTTGCTCAAATGACTGAAACAAAATACTTAAACAACTGAAATCCTACACACAATACAAGTCATACAGCCAGCAGTCCTATAGTCAGAGTTGGGAAATCAGCAGCGCTGTTGGTTAAGTTGCAATCTGGGTCATTGTGCCACTTGTTTTAAAGGGTAGCTGTAAGGCTGTAAGACAGTATTAGTCCAGATATGGACACTGAAATTTTGAAAAGTAAAATAATAATCTTCATATGTGGTGGCAACTGATTTAGAAAGCTTGATTGGTCTTGTTATATATCTGTGAAATAATTGACAGTGAAATTGCCCGTTATTTTCACCGCAGGTGGTACAGTAGGTGGAATGGAGCGGAAGGTGGTCTGTAATTTTCTGTAAGCAGAATGCTACTCAGGAATCAGCAAAGGTTGGTACACCAGGGCCTGTCATACTGGGAGGCGCCGTGACAGAAATGTTTTCTGAAAAGCTCAGCTGTAATTCATTAAATATGTGCATGACAAAAAAATTGCACCAGATCATATTTTAGCAAGACGGTGCAGCCATTATGAAGAAGGAATGACATTTGCTAGGTATTTCTTTCCGTTAGTTCTCATTAATGAAACGCTGTGAGACTGAAATTAGTTTTTTTTTTTTGGCTGTGCAACAAATAACGAAATGTAAAATGCTTATGTTCTGTTTTGGGGGGGTGGAATAACAGCTCGGGGAGAAGAATGAGGAAACCTCAAACTTGTGATGTTATCAGTTATGAAGTCTAGACAGTCTCTGGAACTAGCGGCACATTTTGACACTTTGTTTCAGGAGTATTGGTACATTTTCTGCTGCATAAAAGACGATGTTCCTGTACAACAGTACTCCCCACCCCACCCCACCCCCCACCCCCTCCACCACCACTCTATGGTGCACACAACTTTTTTTTGTAATTAATGGGCTCCTAAGGTTGACACCACAGTCTCCAATCAGCCTCTGGCCTTGATTAAGAGGCTATTGTATTGCAGTAATAGGAGAGGAAAACAGAAGCGAAGTAAGTGTTCATAATCTCACAGTTTAACTTTGCATGGCACCGTAGTAATTCCAAATGAAAATAGCATAAAGAATAATGAGTTCTTGGAGTGCATATAAAAAAAAACCCTAAAGGTGATATTTATAATAAGCATTTACTGTTAAACTTAGGATACATGAGCCAGTGGGTGAAGAAAGCAGGATTGTTATTCTGCTCCATTCAGGTGTCTTCTGCATGTTCAGGAGTGTTGCAATACATTGCAAATTTATTTCAGCTCGTCCATCGTTGCTACCGTGTGACAACATGAGAAAAGGGAACTGCACTGTTACCCAAAATGTGCCCAGGCAGCATAATCAGTGCCCTTTGAGATATAAAACACAATATCACCCTGTCAGTACATTATGCAGTTACGGTGCTCAGAAAACAGCAATGCAACAAGATCCTGCTGAAATCTGGAGCAAAGAACAGAAACTACTCTCTGTGCTCCAGTTACTGTATCATTTCAAATCTGCATTTTCTATCTAACCCATTGTTTGGCAACTTAGCAGGCACACCGTAATATTATTAGAGGTGTCTTTGTTTTCCTAATTCTGAAATATTTACAGTTCAGTGTCCCCAAACTGTGGATCTTTATTTATTAAAAAGAGCCAGTAATTCCTAGAATATCATCACATTTCTGCATATTGATATATTCTAAACTTGTGTGATCTTTTACTTTGGCGAGCCTCATATCTGGTTTTGCATTCCTAAATGCTTTAGTAATGAATGTCAAAGAAAAAAATAAATCAAAGGTCCAACAACAGACTGGATCCAATGCATTATTCATGAGAGCACTGGGTTAGCTTCTTTTACAGTACATCAGTGCCATCTTTAAATAAGTGTGCGCAGAAGCCTGTTTCTTCCACTAAAACAGTGATGACATGTGGAAGGTCAGACATTCACCTTGGCTGACTGTCAGTCTGGTACAGTAATACACATTATCTTCATCAGTGAGTCAGCCCATAATGTTGGAACTGAAAAAAATGGGTGGGGGGTTTGGGTCAGTGGGGGATGCTACAGTATGGCAAACTGAAATGTTTTGATTGAACTTGCATCAGATCTGTTGCCAGAGATGTCTGACGGGGCTACGGAGGTCTTATACTGTCTTAGTTTCAGATTGCTCAATGAATCTTTCTCTTTCATACCAGACATTACTCTCACCAGCAAAGGCATTAATCTTTTCAAGCTAATATCCACAGGACTCTGGCTTAGAAGGAATGTGAGTGCTCACGATGAAAGGAAGCTTATGTATGGGGAAAAATAAGAGCAGGAAACCTGGCCAGCCATAGTAAATTGCATTGTAACACTTGGGGTTAAAAGAGCAAAGTCTTGCAAGCTTTCGTTTCTCCTTCCTTATCATCTCACATTAAGGTGGATGACAGATTTATGTGGAGGCAATTGATCAGCTGCCTGACTGTCCATCCATCACGCTGATCTCTGCTGTGCCTGAACCAGGCCTGTCACACTCAGATGACCAGCGGACTGCAGCGTCGGGGATGGTGTGGTAAACACTGGGACAGTCATTTATTTCAATTCAATCTGTGTCTTCGGGCGTCTCTCATGGGGAACAGATTCATGCTAATTTGTTATAGTATGCATCGGAAATCTCATCTAATGCTGCATTGCAAAATCAATCTTATCCTTGCCTGAAGCGGCTGCTTCTATAAAGGAGTTTGTCTCTTGCGTCCTACCTGTATGAGGAGGCTCCATGCCGTATCAATGTCAACATTCATTGGGTTTTAGTGGAGCTTTCTGATCCTGGCCAAGAAGCTGTTACCCAAGATTAACCCAGGTTGTTCTGTTGCATTGCTGGTGAAGAGGAGAGAGGAGTGTGTGTGTGTGTGTCTGTGTCTTGTGTGTCTTGTGTGTGAAGGAAAGAATCAGTGAATAGGATCTTTTCTTGCTCCCACTCTCCATTTTGTCTGGTGGCATCATTCTCAGGATGAGATGTGACAGCACTGGATGATCTAATCATGGATGTCATAGCATAGCTGCTTATTAACTGAGATTTCAAGGGCAAACATTTTCATCATTAGTAGTATGCTGTATAAATGGGTGAGCTCCACAAGCAAGTACAGTGCTGAATGATGGCTCCTGGTAATGTCACTGAAGCACAGGAGGGCCTTTGCTGTCTCATTAAATTTTTTGTGCATATATTTTAGGAAGCGTCTTTATGAGGAGCTAAGTTACAGAACCTACATTGCTACACAGTGCTCTACTAGAGGACCGAATCTCAACGGCAAATTAATTCTTCCTTGAGAGTTGAGAGGGAAGGTCCGTCATTTATAATAAAGATCTCTGGGGTTGCTTTCATGAGGGTTGTGTTTAAGAGTATTTGCATATCCAGAGTCTTGAAGAGGCACTCTGAAAGATGGAGGAATTCATAAAGTTGCACAGTAAGGACTTCAATGATCTTTGATATCGGCACTGTATCTGTTAGCTCACTGACAGTGTATTTTATCGTCACTACTTTTGGATCAGTGTATTTTTGTGCAGATTGAATTAAAGTTCAGCTTTTTAGAAACCTCTGGTATCTCCCAATGAGATGTTATCCTTTGTTAGCCCTGTATGAGCTACAGCACACTGGTGAAAACCGATGGAACGCTTTCAGTATTTTGATTGGATTTGATTTTTTTGCATGTGAAAATGTTAATCAACAAGGCAATCATTTAATTAATTTTATATACAAATTCATGGTGCTGCCCTTTATTATCAGTGCTTGTATAGCTTCATTAAAAATATGGTCTATCTGTCCAATTTGGGGGGGGGGGGCAAAAGAAGTCTTTCAGTTTGCAAAACTTATAAGTATTTATTAGTAGGCTACAACTTACCTTGTGATTGTGTGAACAGCTAGTACTATTCAGAAGAGTGAAATGTAGAGATGCATTAACTGCAATTGTCTTGGTTGATGTCAATTGTTTTTAAGTGGGACCTGCAGATTTTTGGCACTGCCGATTTCTTTCTGAGTACTATAGCTACCAGCAAAACCAAGCAAAATCATATTTTTTCATTATTCAATATTTTTTGTTAATAAAACAAATGATAAAACAGTTTCCCCCATACTGCTCTGACTGAAAATTAAGTGCTCTGCTACTGGTAAGAGGTACAAGTCATTAGTTGCTGTACACCCACCTTTACCTGAAACATTTTCCCCCATAAAACAAAAGCAGTTGCAATAGATTTTTATAAGATAACAAAACAAGCATCAGTTACTCGTATTATTTTCTAATATGTTTATAACTTCCCCAGAACATCAACACTTATCTTTTCCTATCATCTTTCCTTATAACAGGGTTGATCCTTTGTTTATACCAAGCCTAGTGGCATGTGGTAACTCTAGCTAGCTAGCTCAGACCTAGCTAGCTTTTTTAGTATCTTTAAAATGTCCATTTCAGCTTGGTGAGTGTTATTTAAGTGTGCAATTAGGTAAAGGAGTTTTTCATGATGGTCCCCCATGTGCCTTAACTCACAGTTGGGCGCTTTCTAGCCAGTAACATGTTAGCATGTGGGCTATGAGTGTGCTGCAACTATTTGTCTGCATTCATGTTGCACATGCATTAAAGGTGACATACACGAAGTTGACTGGCCAGCCAGTCATCTGATTCTGGTCCCTAGCTGGTGGATTGGTGTATCTCTAGTAAAATGGGGTAAAATAAATTATATAGTTCACAGATATCCAAACACATCCTCACTAATGCACACCCTCACATTATTTTAACATGGGGCTGAATTTGCTCTCAACAACCATTTAGACATGAGCCATTTTTCTAAAATGCCTGAACAGTGAAAGATTAAACTATCACAGGAATATCAAAAACATCCATCAGAATAAACTGAAAGATTTTCCCACTCATTTGTACTGTAGCTTACCTGTGTGAGATTGACAGCGTCTGACTAAATGGTGCTCTACGCCATTCTTTGCTCGTCCACACACATCAGTCATGTCATTGTATGCTCAAACTGAGTGGAGTGGGTGGCGAGCAGAAAATTGGAATCTTTTTAATAAAATAAAGCTTCAGACAAATGGTTCTCTTCTGAAACAATCTTGTATGTAATTTCTTTTTTCCCCCTGAAAACTGAAATATAAGTAGAAGAACTGAATGTTGACAGAAGATATGTCAGGACAAAAATCTGTCTAATGATGTTAGTGAGTCTTGCCTGAGCTGAGCTTCTCATAGCCACGACCCAACCTCCACCTAAGTGTGCGATGAAGGTGTTGCTCTGATCCCGCTTGGTTGGACAGAGACAGTGATGCAGGCTCATTTGCTGCATGTAAGCGAATAAGCTGGAAGATGCCTGCCGTCTTGTCATTTAAATCACATTTTTTTTGCTGTGGGAACCCAAGCAAATTGCATCTCAGAGGAAAGCATTTCAAATGGCATTACAGTTACAGCAGTGTAGCAAGCAGATGTGCATGGATTTTATCCCTACTACGCCTACAGTACATTTACATTTGCTTAATGAGGGTACTGTGAAGAGTACCATGTTTATGCTTGTAGCTAGTGTTACGTAGTTAGTTACCTAATTACCTGGCTTGCTGGTTTGTGAAAATGTCATCTGTTACAGGCCCTGTTCTACTGAGACAAGGGGAAACTAATGCTTGGCTGACACGCACCCAGTATGTATGGCCTACATAGTGTTGCAGCAGGTAGATAGATACCTTAAATTGGTTGTTCTGCCTGAGTGTTGTTCAAGCCAAAGGCCCATATCTGCTCATATTTATCACACTTAAATCTAAAGGTGCAGTAAAAACACAGTTTTTTCTCTTCAGGCCTGTGTCTCTAAGAGCTTTCCCAGCAAGACAAATTGGCAGATTGTGAAGAAAAATAAGGGCAAAGCAACAGCATGACTACGACCGTAAATGCTACGAAAGTGGCTTGATTGTTTCTGTGGAATATTTACAATTAAAATCAATATTTTCAAAAGGTGGCTTTCATGTCTGATAAAAGGAACCGGCGCAGCGCACAGTGTGAACAGCAGCCACAAACATCTCGTTTTTAGCACTGAAAATACTGGAACGTTTATACATCTCTTTGAATTATGCAACATATAAATCAGGGGGATAACAGCTGACGCAGAGATATGAGTTAACGGTCAAGAAGAGGATCAAGTGGTTGATGAAGATGAGGATAATGACGGCCTTGTTGATGATGAGGAGTATATGCCTAATGGCAAGGGTGACGGTCGTGCGGATGCAGATGTTGATGAGGGCGGTGATTGTACCGCTCAAGCTTGCAGCTGAGCTAAAAAAGCATTCCACAAATACAAGAAAAGCAAAGCACACATAAAAACTCAATAGCAAACGCTTCTAGCTTGAAAAGGCACAAATGTGATACCTTAGGCTGGTAGAAAATACAGAAAGACATATTTGACGATGTGTCTGTTTGAGGATTACAAGCATGGTTTTTTTTTTTTAAAACATCTTTCATTTAACAGAATGCATACCAAAGTCCAAATGCAGCTGCATTAAAAAAAGAATTCCGTGCTTTTGGAAATGCTTTGCCTATTTGCTTTCTTGCTGAGAGTGAGATGAGAAGATTGATAGCACTCTCATGTCTTTACAGTAAATATGAAACTCCTGCCAGCAGCCAGCTAACTTATCTTACCACATAGTGCGGAAACAGGTGGAAAATGGCTACCCTGGCTCTTTTCAGAGGTAACAAAATATTCCTTCCAGCACCTCTCTGTAAAGCTCCCCTAAAAGACATGTTGCACTTAGTCGGTATGAAACCAAACTGTAGAAAATTATTTTGCTGTCAGCTACTGTCTAGGCTCCATAAAACTACTGCTCCAGGCTTTGCACTAAGTGAAGTTAGCCTGTTGCTGCTGATTATCTACACTGAAAAAGAAATCCATTTAAAAAATGGGAAATGTCCCAGTCATTTTATCCCCAGCTCATTTGTCAGAATTTTATCGTAAATTGTAAAATTCAGTGCATTTCAAGATTTAAAGAAAAACACCCATAAAAATGAAAGATTTTAAAATGGTAAATTGTTCTAAATCTACTATAGTGTGTAGTCTGCAGTGTACACTCAAAAAATAGATTTGAGAATTATGTCACTTTTCTCATATTAGTTTTGATACAACAAGACAGCCAATGACCCTTTCTCTAAATGTTAACACGAGCAAGCACGCTGCTATAAAATACCACCTAAAATGAGGTTATTAGATAGGAGAAGCACCTGATAAGCCTAATACGGACGTTCAATATGAACCATGTTGTTTATCAGCTCATCTTTTATTTAGCAGGTGCAGAATCAGCAACTAAACGGCGTCCATCTCACGAGTGCAGCATCAGTTCTTGCATTTTTTTAAAATTCATCACCGTCAATAGCCAACTGCAAAAACGTACACTGCAAACCTGACACTTTTTGTTAACACATAAAATAAAAATAAGCAGTCCCTCATTGCTGATGAAATACCTCGATTCTCTCCCTTAGCCCACCTGCCAAAGTAGATGATGTGTCCTCATCATAAAAAAAGTAGGCCTAGATGTCATGTATGAGTAATTAAAGTTTCATGTTACACAAGCCACTATAGATGAGTGCATGCCCATCATAAAAGATTGACTCATTCCAAGGAAGCTGCCTCCAAAAAAAAAGTACTGAGGAAAAAGTAGAAGGGATGAAATGTAAGATTCATAAAGCTGGGAGAAGAAGAGAACGTGTTGTTTGCAACATGACATACATTTGAAGTCGGGACACTGTCATGCAGTGTGGAAAAATATGGATGCCACTAGGAGCGCTGAGAGCCTGGAACAGCAACACAGATACCCACAAAATGCATGAAAGAACACCAGGATGTTCCATTTACCAATTTACCAAATAATCATCTCTGCATTACGTTTGGGTTACAAACAGGATGAACTGTGTTAAGTGAGCAAACAGTGGCTTAAAACAAAAGCTGAGTGACAAAAAGGTAACGCGTGTGAAGAGAAAGAGACTCACCTAAGTGTCTCATGCACACTGCTGGGAGGAAAACGGTATCACTGGGGATGATAATTGGATGACACCAAATTAGAAGCTGGGAGTGTTTACACACTGTTGCATTTAATAAATGGAAAATGAGAACCCCTTGAGCATTTGACCATCAAATGCATGTGTAGATCTGCTTATTAGCTTTTATTTTATTGATAGTTTGATGGAAAAAGTAATGTCACTTTCATGTGTGTAGGAAATATGAAGCCACAGTCATCAGCAGCTATTATAGTTTGCATAAAGACTGGAAGTAGGGGGGGACACCGGAAGTATTGCTCTCTGATAAAAGAAAACCTTCCATTGAAAGGAAAAAATACAAATAATTGATATTATCCACTAACTGAGGGGGGTGGAAGTGGTTAACAAAAAGCTTTTAAATGTCCTTAAATCTAAACCACATGTCAGACAAACAACATAAAAGGCATTCAGTGCATAATGTCCAAAGCTGCCACAGTTTATTGCTATTCAAAGTCCAGGAAATTGCGCTTTAGTATCGTCACGCTCATGTCTTTCAACCATAAAAAAATCACTTTCAGTATCATTTAGTATTTGATCTATGCTTCAAACAAAGTGGCAAACGATCACGGAAATATATTAAAGACAGTTTGATTTTTATTGTTAAAAGCTGCGGACTTCTCTAAAGTACACCTACCCAGTAGGTGTAGCAGAAAAAAACAAGAGAAGAAAATAAACACCCTTGTCAAATTACTCACTCGCTCACCTCACAAATAACCTGCACTGGTTGCAAATATTGCAAAGTAATTTAACTTGACCTTTGGAAGGTAATGGAGCCACTGTTAACCATAAATTCAAGGATGAGTCGAGTGAAACGCGGCCACATAACAAGGGCTGAAATTCGTGAGACATTCACTCTGCTTTTATCTAAAGAGCTTCAGTAAAAGTCGTGGCATTAAGTAAAATGAAGTGGCTTTAATGAGACATTCTAAATATACATTTAAGAAACTGAATATGGGTCAACATTCTTGGATGGGTAACGGTTAGAGCATTTACATTTCACATTCCTGGTCTCCAGAGGATGATTTGTACTCACTTTTTTAGCCCCCAGCCTGCGCTTTACATTTGCAGTTTTTTGTGATTTACCGTGACTTTCATTGCATTTTACTTCTAGCTCGTTTGTGTGTTCAGTACTTTTTTTTTTTTTAATTTGCAGTTTTATCAGCCTCAACAATACTTTGGGTTTAATTTAAACTACTAGGTCTCCAGGCTAAGGTGATGAATGTAGGCAGCATTGCAGATTACCATGTTATGTTAGCTTTGTCATTGTGAGCAGGTGAGCCTGCTGTCAGTAGCATTCAGCTATTCCTTTTTTTCCCTCCTTTGTGTTGTCCCAGCTTCATTTCAGTCCTTTTTAATAAATGTGTAATTGATGAAATTAGGTAGATTATGTAATGTGAGACTATATATTGTATATTTTTTCTGCTTTTGAGCACCGCATCAAATCTGTGAAGGCTCTGGTTATGAGTGATTTTAGTATGAACTTAGTCTTTTTTACTCTTTTGATTCCTAGCAGACCTCCATTTCTGTTTATGAGGCTGCAGCTAAACTTGGTCCCGTTATGTCTTCACTTTCTCTCCATCTACCTTCCGACCCCTCTAGTTGAGAGGATTCTATCTTTTCTGATGTGGATTTTTGCATTGCTGTGTTTTTACATTCAACAATACTGAATCTGCTTTTCAGCTTAAAAATTCAAAAACACAGTCTACATTAGCATATGTAATGCCCTTGCACATGTGGTTTATTGCAGTGGTTGTCATGTATGCCTGCAGATTGCATGTTGTGCCCGGTAAAGTGATCAAAATTCAGGGACCACAGAAAGTGACAACATATAGAAACAGCTACAACTTCAACGGGTGGAGCGTTCCTGGATTTAGATCCTACTTTTAGTATCGTACAAGGAAAACAGCTCAACAAAATTTTCTGCAGAGTAACAGCATCCATTACATGTGTCATCAAAATGACTTTAAAAGGTCACATTTTTGGCTTTATTTCTGAAAATTGTTGGAGTGTATCATGACATAGCCTCAATTATAGCATTTCCTGGCTTGGAATGAGAAAAGTCGACGTGGCAAATTTGTTAAGCTTATAAGGGAGGGTAAAGCAGGATCTTTCAAAATTGAAGATAGATCTTCTTCATTGTGAAAGACACTGAAAGAAACCAAAGAAAAACAGAAATGAGGAGTTGAATATCTCATAATGCAAGTCTTAATTAAGAAAACCTTCTCTTTGAGGCTGGTGGGGATTCACTGAGGAGTCGTTGGCATGCAAACACAGGAAGAATTCATTCCAACCCAAAACCCAGCAACAACTCACTGAGGCCACTTTTATATAGGCGCCTAGTAAACACAGTAAAAATAAAAGGAAAAAAAAAGCTTCATCTGGGCCAGACTGAGGTAGCAGCTTGTTTGAGTGATCCCACACAGCTGAGCAACCTTCTGTGGCTTCGTCCTGGGTGCTGTAGGGTGGAGGGCGGGTGCTGTCCTTGTAACTGCTGTAGGTCCCCAGGCAATATGAGTGCCTGAGTGACAACCCCCTGCTGCCTACCCCTCGCTTATATTTGCATTCATATACTATTAATAAACTTGAATTTCAGTGCAGCAGAATTTTCCCCTTTTTTTGCAAGTGACCAGAACCTCCTTGAGCTTATACATCAAGAAAGATTTATAATTATTTATGAGTGTATTGATGGTTTATCCTCATAAATTTACATGAATGTGTACACTTTTGTGAATGTTATTTGAAGATACTCTGCTTAATATCACATGGGACAGACTTGAATGAAATAAATGTTATCGATTGGGTGTTTTTTTCTCTCTGTCTATCGAGTAATGAATTAATCATCTTACTGATGCATATCTGTGAAGTAAAATCTGTCTTTGACTTAGCTGGTCTCCTATGTGCGTTCTCGCTCGTTTCACTGTGGAAAAACTAGTCTTCAAACTACTGTTAGTCATGTGACTTGATATAAGGGCTGCATATGGTGGTGTAGGAGAAGCAGGAAGGTGAAGAAGAGTGCAGTATGAAGGGAAGTCATGTTGAGCACATCCTTTGAGGCACACAAAGTGTGACCTGCTAATGAGATAGTTGATGATTCAGATCACATTTATGGCATCAAACAGCCTCACCCTGATGTTATCTTTGTGCTTGTGCTTTTAAAAGAAGTCGTGTCTGTTTATTTGCGTGTCTACCGTCTGTCTCTGTGCTGAATTTTATCTACTGCGAGAGAACCACTGGCTTAGGAGAGATTTGACTGTGTAGTAGTATCTTTTTTTATTCCTTAAAATGTATATTCATAAGATAAAGATCATATTTTTGCCTTGAAAGATGGATGGAAATAGTTTTTTTTTTAGATATATTTAAAAACCCCGCAAGCTCAGATTTTTTTCAAGTCTGTTAGAAAATTGTCCATTTTTATTTTGGAAGCAAAAGTGCTGACACGCTGTGGACTTTTTGTTGAGCTTTAAAAAAACATGGCTGCTCACTCTCTTTGTTTGCTGCTGTATGCAGCAGTACTATCTCAGTGTGCGGAACAAGACGGTCCCTTGATGTCTGAGTTACTCAACTACAGACTATTCCTGATAAATACCAGCACTCCTTTTTTTTTGTCTCCCCATAGAGGAACAAACGTCTGAAAAGAGGCATCCATCTGTGTCTCACGGTTATTTGAAGGAATCAATTCGCTGTTACACTCTGTAATTACTAAAACATGCAACTAGACAGATACATTAATGATTCATTATGAGACAACAAACAAAGCAAAACAATTTTTTTTTTGTCTACAGCTCTTCCATTTATGAAAACCTATGCTAAAATGGCAACAAAGCAAAAAAAGGAAAGAAAAACAAAACGCAATTAATGACAATGTATTTTAAAAGGAGAGCTTCAATCTTCAATCCAAACTAGATCAAAGAAAAATTCCTAGTGTATGTAGGTCAAACCCGTCTTTGTTTCACACCAGGCCAGATTAGATTTTACTTCAAAATTGGTTAATTAAAAGTGTGTATCATTACTGGTGTCATTGTTTCCGTCTGTAATTTAGAGTAATTCTGCGCTCACTGCTCAGGTTTTGGTGTAGTTTCTTCACTCAGAAGAAATGCTGCTGTGCATGACAGCCAAACTTAAGACCATGAACTTAATAGGCACAGAACAGACAGAATTATGTGGAAGGATTTTTAGCAGCATTAAATAATCTTATATCGTTTAGCATTTGCCTCCACAGTCTAGTGCATGCCACAAATTTCAATATGCTTTCTTAGATTAGAGCATTCTTTGAAAAAGCTGGGATAAATCTTCCTTTGCACTTACTGTAAATATCAGCAGGTTTGACTGTGCTGTAACAAAGAAGGTACAGCACTGTGCAAAAGTCTTGTTTCATTACTCATTTATTTATAATTTAATAGCAATGAGAAATACTTTTTTTGCAATGTTTTAAAGTGGTCTTGAGCAGTAGTTCTAAATATCAGTGCTTTTCTTTGGGTGTTTGCTGCTTTTTAAACTTTATTCATTTTCATCCCAGTTCTTGTACCTGACCACTTTTATTTTCACAATTTTTTATCATTCAAGCAAAAAACAGACAGCTTACTCAATGTGATGAATCAGTGTTGTGTCCACACATAACAGACACCCGAAGAACCAACTTTAAATTGTATCTTTACAATTTGTTTCTAGCAGCCTGTCACAAACACACATCATTTGTTCCTTTTTCTTTAGTTGTATAGAAACGTAGTTGTATGGAACGATAACACAGTTTGACAAGCATAAAACAGTATTTTTGCACCAACAAGGTGATTCCCAAAGAGCTGTTAGCCAAAACCTGGCATATCTCATCATTGAGTGCAGTGTGTTTTTAACAAATGCGAGAAAAATGGAAAAATGGACATTTGGAGGATAAAAGATGAAGTGAAAGGCCTCAAAAACTGTCTGCAATGGTGCAATATCTAAAAGTCATGTCCTTAAGAAATAGGGAAAATATCCAGCAAAGACCTTAAAGATGCATCTGGCCCTTCAGTTGATCCATCTGCTGTTCCCTAAAGCCTCATCAGAAATGGTCTCAGTGGAAGGGTGGCTGTCAAGAAGCCATTCTTAAGGAAGGGAAACAGGGAGAAAAGACTGGAGTATGCCAAACCTGAACAGGTTTTATTTGGTGATGAATCCAAATTTGAATGTTTTAGTTCAAATTGTCATCAGGAGAGAATGTTCAACAATGTGTATTTATAGCCTGTAACAGTGCGGGGGCTCTGTAACAGATGATGGCTACATTTTCAGCCACTGGTGCTGGAATTTTTGTCAAAATTGATGGAATTATGAACATATAAAAGTATTATCAGATTATGATCCATAATGCATTACCATCTGGAAAGCTGACTGGCAACAGCTTTATTTTTTAGCATAACATTGGCAGTGTGCAGTGAAATCATACCTGGGTATAGTGGAACACTATCAGGCATGGAATGGCCTCGCCAGAGCCCAGAACTCAACGTTATTGAAGCAGATCATCTCGACAGAGAACAGAACAAAAAGGCAGGCTACATCCAAACAAGAGCTTTGAATATCTTTCAAGAAGCCCGGAGAATTATTCCTGAAGACAAATAAATGAGGGAACTTGCCTTACAAAGGTGGTCAACCTTACTAGCATTGTAGAAACTTTGTTTTTGCCTTTTCTGTTATATTTCTATTTATTTCGTTTAAAGAGATAGCTGTCCTTTTCCAGGCACAATATAAAGAAATGAGGGGTGGCTCAAGACTTTTGCACAGTACTTCAGAGTAACTCCAAATAACCCCCATCACCCTAATAGAGACTATTTCAAGAATGGAATCTTACATCAACATAAATACTTAATGAGATATTTGCAATTCACTTTGGTAATTAATATCCGAATTTATGCCTAATTTTGCTTCCAGCATCACTCAGAGGATTACAGAGGTGTAGTAGGAAGTCAATATTTGCCAGAGTGCTTTCACTAGGTGCACAGACCCATGCCACAAGTAGATTGGGCATGCATATTGAGTGCAGTTTTCCTTACATTTGCTTCTATAGGCCTATTGGAATTGTTTTCATAGTCTAGCAGGCTCCATTTGGAGAATGGCTGAATATTCAACCTCCACTGGTCCTCTAATAGAAAAAAATGATGGATGAAAAGAGAGAGCTAAACAGCTGGAGAAAAATAACCATGTGGTACATTAGGTGCAAATGCAGGACTCATTGTCATTGTAACCCAAGAACCTGCTCGGATAAATTCTAGATAAGAGGAATAATTTCAGAAACATTTGCAGTTCACTGAAGCGTGAAAAAGAAACCAATCACTGCAACAGAGGCATACTTGAAGACAAGAAGACCTTGAGCTCCGTCTAAATGCCTCAGTGACAAGCAAACACAGACTCCATGTATGATTAAATGAAACATACCATGCAACAGAATATCAGGCTCACTTTTTTGCAATCTCTTGCAGGTTATTCTTAAGCATTTTCCTTTTGGTAACTTCGCAGTCGAACTCCTGTTTTGCTCTTTCACCTGCTTATTCGGTTTATCCAGATTCAAAAAAATTGCTTTAAGCTCACCGCTGTGTTCGCTGCCATAATACTGAGTATCACTATGATCCCTCCTGTTTGGTGTCAGCTGTGGAGTCAAGAAAAACAGTTCAGTCCTATCCCTAGCAAGCCTGAGTGTGTGTGTGTGTGTGTGTGTGTGTGTGTGTGTGTGTGTGTGTGTGTGTGTGTGTGTGTGTGTGTGTGTGAAATCTGTTCACGTTCAGGCAGTAATTGCTGAACCTGTAGCCTCTCTGACCACTTCTCTGTCCTTCCCCAGGGTATCAGGTTGACTTTTACTACCAGCAAGTCATTCATGCTGAATTTCTTTAGCAGTGCAGTTCTGGTTGTGACCCTGATGTGATCCCAAATGTTCCATTTAAGAGAATACAGTATCTAATCTGTTAGGAAGAGGAAGTTGGATTGGAGGTTTTATGTGGCAACCCCATTACTCTCATTTTTTAATGATCAGTGCCAGTGGCTTGTGATTATAGACTAGGATACCAGCAGCAGTGACATTCCACATAAGTCATTTGGTAACTCATCTTTATTCTCACCATAGGGATCATAAGGCTAGACCACAAAACAAAAGTGTTGAATATCATCCTTATAATGTATACAAATGTCCATTGTAACAATTACTGAGCCAATTACATGAGATTGATACTGGATCCCTCCTTTCTTTCCATTTTTTTTCTTTGCTTCTCTTTTCTTCTTTCTCCCAACTAAACAAATTTTCTGTCTGCTGAATGGAAATCTCTTATTTTCACAGGCCACTTTGGTATTATTTTTTCTGTACTCTGCATCAACTCTTGAGTCATCGCCACATCTCTCACATTTCTACCTGTTACCTGTTATGTTTATATTTATTCGGATGCTTCGTGGTCACCTCGCTTCCTCCTTTTTCTGCTTTAGCAGCTCTGTGGGCCAACATTGCATTTTCAGTGTGCAACACGTCCCTGCACTGTCTTTTCTCCTTTATTTATTTTCTTTGATTCGGCAGCACTCAGGCTATTTTATTATTTATTATCATTTTATTTCTCACGACTTAAAAAAACCCCTTCACTCAGCACGATGGAATATAACATTTGTTAATATTATTATCGGCTATAGATAATAGTGTTGTTTTTCCTTGTTGCCGCAATTGAATTGTCAAACGCCACGCCACATTTATACCCACACCTACTGTCTCTTCCTGTCATGCCTTTTTTATATTTTGAATTGGTGCTTTTTTAAATTTTATTGCCACTCACCCACTCACAATTTGTCTGTCCTAAGCACGCACGCACACACATTCTTTTCATATCTTAGTGAAGACATCTAATTGACATCATGCTTACCCTAATCCTAACCGTCAAGAATGAATGCTTAAGCCTAACCCTCAGCCTAAATCTAACCATAACCTAATTGTAACCCTGACGCTAAAACCACATTTTGAGCCTCAAAAATGCCTTCAAACTCGAGGGGATGGGTATTTTGTCCCCATAAGTCACTGGTGGTCCCTACAAGTATAGTGGCATGCAACTTTTCTGTCCTCACAAAGATGTCTACGTACACACACGCACACATACATGCATTCAAACCTCCTGACATAAGCTGGTGTGCTGTATTTGTCATGTTTGTTGCATATTTGTGTCCTTGATGCATTTCTGCAGTGTATGTCTGAACTATGTGTTGCAAGAAAAGAAGAAAAACCAGCAGATGTTAAAAAATAACTATTAATTTGTGTGCTGTGTTGTAATAATTTACATTTTATCCATAAGATTTTTGAACAATGTTTACTTTTAAGTACGTTCATTAGCACCAGCTGTGTAGGCTGGAGTAAAACATGGTGCATTTGTAATGTGTCTCGTCCACCCACTTCCCACAATGATTGACCAGCTGTGCGCCTCTTTCTGGAGAAAGAGGTCGGGGTATGAACTTCTATCTCAAGCTGTGTTTTACTCGGGAGAGATTGTCTGAAAATGTGCAGCTTTATTCCCCATCTCCACTGTCTACAGCAGTTGGCTTTTCTCCCCAAATTTGTGTGTGGTGATTTGGAAAAGCTATCAACACACTGAATATTCATTAAGGTTGAACTTTAGTTCATTTTTTTATTTAATTCACAAACGAAAACTTTATGACCAAGGCTTTAGTCATAGAGATTGTCATATAACCTTCAGTCTACCTGGAATGTCTGATGCAAAGTAAATAGTTCTGTGATTGTATATCTGTGGTAGTTTATAAAGTGAGCATTATTTTAGGTCACTTTTACACCTATTGTTGGTTTTCTCTGGTCGGAATTAGTTGACGAGTTTGTAAATTTGTAGCTTTTTCCTGTGGTTTGGTTTGTGAACTCCAAAGGGCGGGAGCAACAAAAGTAAATAGATGAAGAAGGTGCTGCATTCTGAATTATTGGAAAACAGAATTTACGTTAATTTCACGGCTAGTTGCTGGGCCTTTCCACATCTATAGTACTTTCCCACAATTAGAATAGAAGCGTACATGGCTACGGGATGTTTTTAGCTCAGACTTGTAACGTGTGCCTGGTAGTTCGTTCAGATGTGAATCAAATCACATTCAAACCATAAATGGACTGCTCTGGAGTTTGTTTGGAACCGTACCAACACCACCAAAGGTCTTGGTGTGGTTGTTTTGGTCCGAGTGCAAAGACTGCGTTCAAACAAAGCACAAACAAACCACACCAAGGGGGGAAATTAACCAGATTTCCATTTAAATGGACTATACAACTGTAGGTGTGAGAACAACTTGAGAAAACAAACCAGAATTCTTGAAGATGATATGTGTAAAGATTGTGTACTAGTAGTTTCATGTACACTCACCGACTAGTTTAGGTACACCTTGCTCGTTCTAGGTGTGACACTATTTTCCCTTCCGAACTGCTTTAATTCCTCATACCACAGATTCAACAAGGTGCCGGAAACATTCCTCAGAGATTTTGGTCCACATTGACATAATAGCATCACACTGTGGTTGCAGATTTATCAGCTGCACATCCATGTTTTGAGCTTTGTGACATGGTGTATTATCCTGCTGGAAGTAGACATGAAAAGATGGCTACACTGTTGTCATAAAGGGATGGACAGCAACAGTACTGGGGTTGGCTGTGGTATTCAGACTCAGGTGGTACAAAGGGGCCCACAATGTGCCCATCTGCTTCATGGTTCAATGTGTTCTTCTGCATAGATTGGTTGTAACGAGTGGATCTGAGTTACTGTTGCCTTTCTATACCCTCCAAGCAGTTTGCTGTGTGACCTCTGGCATCCAAAACGCATTTTCTCATGCTTCAAAAATGCTCTTTTCTGGACCTTTCTCTGTAAACCCTAGAGATGGTTGTGTGGGAAAATCCCAGTAGATCAGCACTTTCTGAAATACTCAGACTAGCCCATCTGGCACCAACAGCCATGCCCTGTTCAAAGTCACTAGAATGACATTTTTCCCCATTCCGATGCTCGGTTTGAACATCAGCAGGTCATCTGCCTGAAGGCATTGGGTTTACGTCATGTGACTGGCTGATTAGAGATTTGTGTAAACAAGCAGCTGAACAGGTATACTTAATAAGGTGGCCAGTGAGTGTATTTAACTGATACGATTATGTATGATGATCAAAAGCAAACAGTACAGCAGTGTCTCTTTGCCATTGTATTGATAATAAAATGTCAGTGATGTTTGGTGGCGTTTCACTTCACCATAGCAATATACTGCATCATGTTAGATGTATGCATGTAAGAATTATGCTGTATGCGTCCTACTTTTATGGTATCACTACTTATTCAATGTTTTTTTATAGACAGAAAAGTATGACAGCAAAATAATTTGAGTTGTCAGAAAAAAGAACAACAAGAGCTCAAAAATTTAGGGCAGGTGAAAAGAAAGGCTATTGTTTTCTGCCACGTGAACCAGTGACAGTGCAGACAGACCTTGATAGATTCCATGTACCAGTCTTCTTCCAGTGGTGGAAGAGAGAAGTGTATAATGTATCTGGTTTTACCATCAAATTGGCTCGGGGCACCACTAAACGAGATTAATTGAGCACCCCGAGTGGCTCCCAGACCAGATTCTGACCCTGATGGGTAATTGGCCTGTTGCTTTTAATGAAGAAAGTGCATGTTACCCAGTGAGGAAAGCCATTAAAATTTACAAGCTTAACTGTAAGCACCTTGCTTAGACATTGAGACGTCGTTATTTTGTGATCAATAGTGAGGCCTATTTGAACAGGGAGTAGCTGACCTAGGTCCAACCACACACACACACACACACACACACACACACACACACACACACACACACACACACACACACACACACATGCATTGAGGACTCTAATTTGTGTTCTGAAGCATGTAATTCATTGAACTGTTATTGTGTTTTGTTTTTTAAAGTCAGCAATAAATCGGTGATATCATTCAGTAAGATCAAAATCTTCACAGAAAGAAAATTAGAGGAAGTAGAACAGGTCGTTTACTAATCAGAAGGTTTCTGGTTCAATTCCTGGATCTTCTACTCTACATGTTAAAGTATTCGTGGGCACAATGAGTCACCCCTGATCCATCAACTTGTGTATAATGATTAAAGTGTTCTGACTGCTCAGATAGTATATTAAAGCGCTATGTAAGTCCATTTATCACAGCGTTTGGGCTGAATTGAGTTTTTTAAAGCACTGTGATGCTTCTTTTTTTATTTTCATGTTAGTAGGAGTTTGAAATTAACAGTATCCATGACAAGACTTACTTATACCCAAGATTTGTGCTGAATCAGCTTAAATATTTTTTCCAACAAGTGCAACAAAATTACATTTCTTGACTAGTCCCTCCAGGAAATAAGGATTTGCATGTTTCATCCACCCTGTCTCTGTTGGCTTAATGCTGCTTCAGAAATGTTGAGTGTTGGTAAGATTGTTGAGAGCAAAGGGTGTGGGTTAACGGGACACACAGCTCAGATACGCGTACAGAAGGATGCATTTGGCATAACCAGTGCACTTAAAAGTGTGATTATTTGAGAAATGATGTTTCATATAGATGTCATTAACTGTTTGAAGTTAGGTTTATATTCAAATGTCAGCTCATCCTCTTTTAACTTTGAGAACTCATGCTTAAATTCAGCCAGTCAAACTGTGCACTTGTCATACGCTATAATATGAAATTTCTCCTGCTCAAGATTTATTTATACTACCTGCCCACACATTGTAGTGATATCTTAGAGTGAAAATGGCTCGTAATGAGTATACAGGACTTGCAGCACAACACTTATGTGCACGATGTCTTTTAGTAGCACATACCTTCTTGTTACTTTGTGTCTCAAAATACTAATATGTTTTTTTAAAACATCAAAGCAAGCTAGTGTTGACCGCATATATACAGCCTGTGAAGCATCTGACACGCCATACCTGACCCTGGCAAATTGCAATTCATCTTGTGAGGAGGGTGTCAGTTTTTATGACCTTCCTATTCCCATGATAAACCCGTCTATCAGAAGGATATTCTTCCAGCCTGAAGCCTTCTCATGCTTTAGGGAAAAACTTTGATTTATTTGCTGTAATGCACTCTTTCTTGCAACATCTACCTTTAGCAGATATAGCTAACTGTAGCAGTCCCTCATCTGCAGGATACCCAGTAGAGGCTGTAATTCCCAGCAGACTCAAACACACATTATATTTCTCTCTGTGACAGAGATGAAATTGGGCCAAACTTGCGTGAAATGCTTCTACTCCTGGTGGAGAAACATCCTTAAATGAGAAAAAACTCAGTTTGACACAACAAAGATTATTTCCTCTTTCAGACAAATTAGCTATTTTATGTTTTATTGTAAAGCCCGGGAGCTGTAACTGTGGAAATTATTGACAGCAGGCTGTTTTTATTGGAGACTGACTCATTAGATCTGACTGGATCAGTACAGTACCTCCATTTCTTTGTGTTTTTTTTCCCTCTTCTTGAGATGGGGTGACTTTGGGACATTTTTTGAATTTTAAGCGCAGACATCTCAACATTCACTCAACACCCTCCTTTTCAAAATCAAACATATAGTGAGTTTCATCAGACGCGCGCTATGTGACGCGCAGTATAAGCATCCTTCAGATCTACTGTCGCTCAACGCTTTTACTCAAACTGGTTGTAATTGATTGTAGCTGCTGATTGTGGTTTTGATCACTTAATTGAATCACATAGTGCTATTGCGCTTTTATGTGTTTTTAATAGATTTTGTGTAGCCGTGGAGTTCTTTGGCACAAAGAAACAAGCTGCAACAGGCTGAAGCTGTACTTGTCTGTATTCATTATTATTGGCTTTGTTCTCTGCAGGGTAATGAAAATATAAATAAACACTACCCTCGTTGTTTAAATACATTTTTTGCCACTTGGAATATGTCTAATTTCCTAAGAAATAATTTTATCCTGCTTGACACCAAACTGAACGGTCTTAGTGAGTCATTGCAGGCTCCGAGTACAGCTGACGACTGGTACATAACTTTGTTTGTGTCCCTAGCCCTGAGAGGCACACCCTCTTTTGTTATCACAAAGTATTGAATTTTGCTGTTTGCTTGTTTGTTTCGAACATAGACCCTGTCCTTTTCAGCACTCTCCAGCCTCTAGCCTGCATGTATTTTTTAGCTGTAACGTCTTAGCTTGAGTCTAGGGACTGCAGAAGGCTTTAGGGGCTCAACATCACTGAAGTTACCGAGGCCATGGATTGTGCTGGAACATCTGTGCGGGGGGGGGGCTTATAAGTTGTTTTTTTCCCAGCAGCTTCTTGGAAATCAACACAGGTCTCAGAAAACTAGTGAGACCCTCAGTTTCCCTTTCTGCCCAAAAGCTAAGGAATAAGGTGGGGTGCCAGGATTAGGGCTATATGCTAAAGCCATGTGTTGAGGGCCTTTTGCTGGAATCTCTAGGCTGTAGATGGTGAAAGTGACCTGTGATCATGTGAACCAGAGCTAAAGGCAGGCATTTCAGTTCTTCATAACACTGACAATTCTCTCTTGCTTTCATCTCCATGTTCCCCTTCTTGATGCTTCATTATCTTTGGTAATTGATTTGCCACGTGATTCATAATGACTGTGCTGTGCAGTATTTCCAATTATTCATTGCACGTTCTTCTTTCATGTCTTAGGATGTTGGGATGCTGAGGAGAATGGAGGCTGTACCTAGGCCGCGTGCCTAGCTAACCCATGAAGAACTGACAGGAACAGTGCTGGATGGAGGCCAAGACACTGGATGGCGAAGACGAGGAATCACGCAGTGCTGTTTGTTCTCTTTCTCAGCCAATCCAAAGTAGATGCAAAGTGTTCTGTAATGTGCCTCGGCTGTTCACTCTGTCACGAGTCACCCAAGGAGAGATGGCAAAAAGAATCAGGATAGACAGTCAAGGCTAAAGAAACTCTTATTTCTGCAAACTGTAGGGTTATAAAACAATTCTAGATATATAGATAGCTTTTCCTCACAGCTGTCTGTTGGATTCATTGGAACTAGAGGCCTACACTAGATAATAGATAGTCAGCATCATGTGCAGCAGTAAAGGAGCAGCTTCCTGGTTGTTGTTAGCTGGATTGGTGCTAACAGGAATAGCTTTGGAATATGAGGGGGTTCCTGGTCAGTGGACACGTTATGGCCAGTGGGATGCTAAGACAACAGGTGAGCTGAGCTTTATTCTCAAAACCAACATCAGCAAAGCCCTGGTGCTCTATCTCGATGACGGGGGAAACTGTGACTTCCTGGAGCTTCTCATTGCGGACGGGAGGCTTCAGTTGCGGTTTACCATTCATTGCGCAGAACCCGCCTCCCTGCACACGGAGACCCACATCAACGACCAGCGCTGGCACAGAGTCCTTCTCGCTCGTAATTACAGAGAGACCAAGCTGGTGGTGGACAACGAGGAGAAAGCGACTGAGGTGAAGTCCAAGAGAAAAGAGATGGCAGTGGATAGCGACCTCTACGTAGGGGGAATCTCACCTGACGTGCGCCTCTCGGCCCTGACTTCCAGCACTGTCAAATATGAGGCACCCTTCCAGGGCTTTATTGCCAATTTGAAACTAGGAGAAGCGCTACCAATACTGATGGATGGTCAAGCTGTCCATAATGATCTGGAGTATATATGTGACACACATTCTCCATGCAGCAACAAAGGCCTGTGCTCCATCAACCAGGGAGAGGTTTTCTGCGACTGTATCAGTACTGGCTACAGGGGAAGGTACTGCCAAGAAGGTGAGAAAAATACCATGTGTTTCCATGACTTAAAGGCAGTAAGATTTTATTTAAATTGTGCTTCTTTCGGATTAAAAAAGGGATTGTCTGACTAAGGCAGACACAGTTATAAGGGTAAATGATAAAAGTCAAAATACAGTGTGACAACACCACAAGCATGAAAGTTACAAAGTCAGCAATTAGAACTGTGAGCTGTTCAGCGATGTCTAAAGTATAAATAGTTCACATATTTTCACATACCTTCCAGATATACAGTGCATACCTTCACTGAGCTCCTGAGGATAATCAATAAAGCCCACTTAACCGCAATCCAGGCCAGAGTACACTACAGCACCGCTTAGAAGCCGCTCGCCTGCGTGAGCTCAGCTCTCTCAGCAGTTATCTTCACAAGTCAAAGGATAACAGCTTTCTAATGTGATAGCTGTTTGCATGTTTTCAACACTGGCACGTTAAACGGGCCACCAAATGGAGCCCCTTTTCTTATTTTGGAAAATCTGCTTAAAATAAAAGGAGAAAAGAAGTGTTTTAAAGGAGCTTAGACACTTCTCGTTACCTAAGGTATAAAGATCAGAAAATGGAAGTGATTAAAATCTTTTCCACTTTGCAAAAACACATTAGGGTCCCTCTTATAGATGCTACTCGTGACTGTTTGCTTAGCTCAGAAGCTTCGCAGCCTTCTTCCAAGAGTCCATGCGATGTCCTTAGTGGCTAAAACGAATCCTGGCATCTATATCTGAGATCACGCATATGGGACATTATCCATCACAGATGTGATACAATACTATCATTATACCGAGCGAACAAATTACCGACTTTCAAGGCTCTGGGTAAATCATGTGTCACCAGCATGCATGCTGTGGCATAAAGAAGAAGCTCGAGGAAGGCATGGCATACCCATCAATGTTTGATGAGATGCAGATAGTAATCTGGCTGTGGATGAATTCTTCATATCGAGATTAAACATGTCTGTCTTTCATTCACTCCTGCAGCTGTCCAGAGAGAAGTAGAAGGTAAGACAATGCATTGTTATATAATGAGCATAATGATGAGCATAATTTGTTTGCCGTGATGCTCTTATTTGCAGAGGCTATTACCGCAGCATCAGTGGGTGAGAGTGTGTTTCGGTTATTATCAGGTTGTTATTGTCAGTTTGGACTGCAGTTCTGACATCCTACAAATTAAGCTGAACGGAGATATACTATCACTGGTCACAAGGTCACTGATGAAAAAGGGCCTAATGTGCGGAATGCTCATTGTATATATAATCACTGTGCTCAAGGTGACTAGAAAGGTCCGCCGAGTACGTGGGTGTCACACAATAGGGGTTACATTTATATACTGCATCACAGAGAAAGCAACTGTACAGAAATGCTTTGCTTTAATATTTATACATTCTATGTTTTCCTGTCCTGGCAGTGCATATATATCTCAAGAAAGCTGCTCTGAGGTTTATTAAGTCTTATATGCCATATATCTCTAAGGTAAATAAGTGTGTTTATCTCTAAAATGATGCCATTTTAGAGTTGAATGTACTCTGGCGCTGATCGCCACGCCCTTAACGTTAATACATTTTGATAATGCTTGAAATGTATTTTTTGCATAGGTGCCTTTTTTTTCTTAGAAGAGACACTTGTCTCTGAATTGCCAGCATTTTCAGTCACCGTAATCAAACGGGACTGATTTCTAATGAGGTGCACATGCTGAACGGAAATGAGGATTGAGAGCCGCTAGGAAGATTTGTTTAGTTGGCATCCGAGCGAGACATCCATCTCCCCGGTAGGAACTGCCGGTTCTGGTGAAAGGACAGTCCAACAGACTCAGGACACCAGCACAAGGTGTGCCGGACTGTTGCACATGATAAATCAGTGTTACCGACTCGAGATGTGCACCTGTACACACCTACTCTCTCAAGTCCTGCTTGCGGCACTTACATTCGGAGTATGACAGCAAAGATAAAAATGACATTTTCTTCATCTGCAGTCTTCTCATACGCCTGTGTTGATTAAATATACATGGTGTATCTGGGTATATTATTAGATGCAGTATTTATATGATACATGATTTGTTACTGATTCTCTCAGTGCAGGATTTCAAACTTATGCGGCTCTTGGTTTGTACTTTTCACCAACAGTTAAAACAGGATTCATCGCTGCACAATTTGCAGAAGCGAGCATTAATCATTGTTAATATTAGCAAAGATGGCATGGCTCTGCTCACAGCAAGCAGGCACGCATTATTAAATGACATGCTGCAAAGAGAGCACATCAGAGTGTTTATTGGATTAAAGCTTGACATGGAGACAATCCCCAAATGCAGAATGCATGAAAACAACAATGACGGGGGGAAGAAAAGAAATACTGACCAGATGCTTTTTTAAAAATTTCCTTCATATCACTCATACACTATTCTGCAGCAAATCTCTACCCTGCTGGCCTTGCATCAACAGAAATAGACTAATCTATGCATTATCTAAATTGCCTTCCCCCTACCCCAGAGATGACAAAAATGGTACGCTACATGCTATATTTGGTCTTGGCTGTGTTTTAACTGGTGCAGGAATTAGCCTTATTTGTGTGAGGAATGCTTTAAGCCAGCAAAAATCTTTTGGCACAGCAGGTGAGTCGTCCGAGTTGTTCATCTACAGTATGCTGCACGTGGGCCTCCCATCGATCCGTGCGGACAAAGGCCATAGTGGGGCATGCTTAGATGCCAAGAGAGTGCAGCATCCCAAAAAAAAAAATCAGGTCTGTGAACAAGAGATAAGAATAGCCACCTCACAAGGTGCAGTGAAATCAGTCAAACATATAGGGGAACCTTACGCAACACGCACTGCCATGTGCAAACACACTATCATTGTGTTATTTCCTCTTCAGATTTTCAGTTGTAAGCACAGAGTAATGACGCACTGAGAGCTTCTGGGATGATAAGGCAAGCATCAAAATCTTCGAAAGAAAGGACACGAGCGGTCCTGGTGGGTTTTGCATCTCTTCAGCAGCACTGACCTTGGTCTAATCCCTCATTACAACAGGCTTCATAATGCTGTACTTTTCATGCAAAAACAAATTTAGCAAATGCTAATCCTCGTGAAATGGTTCTTTCTTCGTAGTTGCTTGCTAATTAATGTCACAGTAATGACTGAGAGGTCCTTCAACATCTGCATTTGTTTTTTCATTATACTTCTTTCATTAAACTTACAAAGGTAGCCTTGCTTACCTTGTTAGAAGCATTTCCAGAGTTAATCGCGTTATAAATGATTCAGAGAAATAAAACTATTATGTTTTTTGTTTTGTGTTTTTTTTGGCAGTCCCACTAACATAAATTCAGCTCTTTTCATATGCTAAAATGTTTCAAAATCATGCTAGTTTCTCTCAGCCTTATATATTTAATATAAAACATATATATGTACATATTTAAATAATAATGTGCTTTTACAAGTGGGAAAAAAAAATCAATGAAAAGAATCCAGAGCTGAAGTGTTGGAGGAGGGGAGTGAGGGGAGTTAGCGGTCTAAAGGTCAGCAGCAGTGCACACGGAATAGCCTGTTAATACAACGTTTTCGGAAGCACCAGGCCTTCCTTCTGTAGCAGTGTTTGTTCGCATGTTTTTAGGTGCGCTCTTTAAACTTTTGCTGGGTATATTTGCACATGAAATCGCACAGGTCAAAAAACTTCACCTGCTCCAGGAATCTGTGGATTCAAAAACCCTCGTCATTCACCGACTGAATTACTTATTTTCAGCCAGCTCTAACTGGGATGTTGCCAGAGGTGCATTATTCTTGAGTGCTTGAAAACACAAAGAGTTGTTCTGCAGCAGCTTTCCTGGTTGTATGTTTTCAGTATCATAGATTTACTCGAGGTCAGGAGGTGCAGATGTTAAGGTGTGTGTAAGCACATTAAAAAAACCCAAAAAAAACGTGACTAGTAAACTATTGACGTAGAAAATCGCACGCTATTGTAGAGTATTGTGACCAATACCATCACATCACAAGGTAAATGAGTCGATTTCAGAGTACTTTTTACAACAGCAATAACAAAAAACTCCACCTTTTTTTGTATAATGAGGCCAAGTTAAAAGTATCCTAATAGTAGCATTTTAATAAAGTGATATTCAGTCGCTTGGTTTCTTATTTTATAGCCTACTTTCCAGTGTATAGCTTACTGGTAGGAAGGATAGTTTATATCCATACAGGCTTTCCCTTCTAAAGGGTATTAGCCAGTTATCTCTGCATTTTCACACACTGAGATTTGGATGTAAGGCACAGCCAAGCAGGATGCACGTATTCGATGGGTGGCTGCCTTTGTACAAGGGAAGCAATGGCACCACTCCTAATCCCCTTATAACTCAACTCCTAGGAAATGCATACATTCTCAAAGATTACGATGTTGACTTGGGTATTTCTGTTCTGGTCAACAACATCCATTCATCTTACTCACGGGTGCGAGTCAGTTTTGCTTGACCCAGAGCTCAACAACAAGTAAGTGAGTCAAAATTTGCTTCCGTCAAAGCCTTTTTCCTCATCTTCATATAAGTGAAAGACAGATATTTGCCAGCTTTGGCTTTTCTACTGCATTTGCTTATTATTTGGATGAAGGGAACCTCATTCCTGTCCGTGAGGACCAAAGGCAAAAGCATGGAAAGAGGATTTTTATTCTTCCCGCTATGTGAGCCAGTGGTGGCTTACAACAACAGTGTCTTTGTTACAGTTAATGGCACTGTATGCAAGCCTCCTTTGTAGCCCCTTGAAGCTGATGCTGTGGCTCATCTATGCTGTGTGACGCTCATAGCAGAATGATAGGCAGAGGAGAGAGGCAGACGGGATCTTAATCTAGTCACATCTTAGTACTGCTTGTGAGAATGAGATCACCTTAGGGGTGATGAGGGTAAGAAGAGGTGACATCATTTATGTATATGTACGTTGGCCTGTCATGTGCAGTGCACAGCCGCAGTGGGGGTGCACACAGCAGTGCTTTGTCTGCTCTGCAGACAGGGCTGCTGGTGAATCCTGTCTAAGCAGAGGCTCAGTCACTGGCTTTGCAGTGGCACACTGTATCAAAAGCCTACGTGTTGGCAGGCAAGGACCTTCCCAGGGGTAATCATGTCCATTCCACACCATGAGTTGCAGCATTAACAAGATTGTTGAGTGGGACATGCGACGAGATTTGTGCAAGAGCAACCTGCCCTCTTCATAAGGTTTTACCTAATGACTGAAATGGGGCTGGAATAGTGAGTAAGACTTGCTGTACAAGGGTCTTAGAGTGCTGATGCACTGATGAGAGGTGTTTGTGTCGGCTCACACAGTGGGGCTCATGTGCTCAGCAGAAGTGTTGCATTGTGTCAGCCCCAACTCTTTGATATCGGGAAAAGCAGGAGAGCTAGGCTACGCCATGCAATTTCTGCCTGACCTACTGAGATGTTTGTCTGTGTTTCGCTGTCAGTATATAGCACACGATGCATTGAGAGATTTAAGCTGGTTGAAACTGGATCAACCTTTGATGAGCAGTGCACGCAGGCTAACCTGCAGGGTTTTGACTGCAGTGTCACTCACAACAAGCACGTGACACGAAAACAATGTTTGTTCTCAATATTTGCTTTTAGAAGGCATTTCCATGCAGTATTTATGAGTACTATAATATGATCTCATGAAGTAAACTAACTGTTAATCAGTGCAATTAGCTCATATGTTCAGCACAGTAGCCAGTGCATTCAGGCTAACCCCTTTGCCCTGCCATATGCCATAATGTGGAGGCGTGATGTGGCATTTTTGTCTTTGGCTGACAAATTAGAAGATGGTTAATAGTTAGTGAGGCTTTACCGGAGTGCAGCATTGCTTTTTTCTTTGGAATTAAAAGGTTACGTGTGACAGCCTTAGATGTATTGGTGTTTATATTATTACATTAGGGCACAGACTTCAGGCTCCACTGTCAAACCCCGCTGCATTAGATGGTAAATCGTGAGAATAAAAATATGAATGAGAGTCGCTAAAGATTTAAAGGATAGGGAATGGTGCTTCGTCTGTCCTTTTATGAAATGGTGCCATCTGAAAGGTTAAATAGGCTCATCTGGGTTGGCTGAGCACTTACATGCCAAATACTCGTGTGGAGAAGTGGAGATCAGGAGATAGAAAGATCACAGAAATCCATGAACTAGCATTACCGCGGGTGATTTCTTTCTTTCTTCTTCTTCTTTTTTTAAACATTTAGTCTTTACAGTCGAAGCAGTTTTATGTATAGCTGGTACATCTCAAACGCTGTCTGCATCAAATAAACATACAATATGTGTTCCATTAGAAAAAAGCATCTATGAGAGCAACTACCTGCGAGGGTTGCACCTGTCAAGATGTTTTTTTCTCTCCTTGCCTTCCCTTTCCTCCCTTGAGATGTTTGTCTGTTTTTAGTTTGATTTCCCCTTTATATTTTAATTTGAACTTTGACATCCGTACCTTCCCCAGGATGTCTGTCACAAACTGCAGTCCAACATTGTGACAATGCTTTTGTTCTCCCGAACCTCTTTATGAACTTCCTGTTTTCGTATCCTTTTTTCTGTTCTTTCCCTCAAGGTCTGGCGCACCTGATGTTAAACCGCCAAGGTATGGGGTCTATTGGTTTGCTTTTCCTTCCCAACCACCTGATCACATTTCCCTTCCCCTGAAATCATTTTAGTTAACTGTGCTGCACTAATATTTCCTCTCCTCTTTTGTCATATACTTGCCTATTCGTTTTTTGCTTCCTCTCATGTTATGCTCACTATTCATAACAATTTTTGTCCGTCAAACCCTTGTCCTGACCACTGACTGAGCTACTGGAACATCACCTTTGACCTCTGCAGTTATTCGCCAAGGTAATGCATTTATGCTCATTTGGTTTCATGGTGTTTTCAAAGGAAACAGGTGTCAGTAATAACAAAAAAATACATTTATATATATAAAGGTATCTCATCTTACAAATGTGAAGGTCTGCAGAGAAGGGAGTTTATTTATGTAGGTGTTTAGACAGACATATTATGTGAGGACTTAGTTTGCCTTTATTTTCATTCTTAAGGTTGTTGTGTGCATAATTGAATTTTCTTTCTGTTGCACTGATGTCTCAGACGTGTTATCACTGGGTTGTAGATCAGTGGGAGATTTTAAAACAAAACAAAACATTGTTGGAAGGTTGTGGGATTTCTTTTCCTAATGGAGGATATTTTTTCAGGGAGAGGTACCACTGTGGTCCTCTGGTTGGAAAATAAAAAAAGCAGTAACATTGTGTCATGCCTATGTGAACAAATAACAATTATACCAGCTCATTTACAGGTGATGAAAATACTGAATATAATTGTATGATTTTAAAACTGAATTAAAATAAAGCGTAAAACATTTTCTGCAAGGCATACTTGGAATATAGGCACTTTGAAAAAGGGTGGATGTACTCTGCTGTGGTGAGGCTTTTGCATTTCCTCCACACGCTGTGAGATTTAGATAAACTTCATCATCCTGTCTCCATGGAGATCAGTGTTGTCTATAACGTACTTGGCTTTTCTGACCCCCTCATGTTGACCACACAGTATTTTCCACTGTCCCAGTTCCTCGGGAAAAATTGCTCATCTGACCAGAAAGAACAGTGGTGTCGGGTTATCATCGCAGCTTCTGTACTAATGATTTTTTATTTTCAACCCAATTATCCTTGATTATGAATAATGTGCTGCCGTGAACTGAAATAGCTGCGTATGTCATCTTTCACTCTCCCGCTCGGTGAAGATGGAATAAAAGAGGGTGTGGCAGCATCCGCATTTTGTCACGCATATGCGAACAAATAACAATTATACCAAGATCATTTACAGGAGATGAGAATGCTTCACAGAATGAGGTTTTTCACCATATATAAATGATGCAGATTGAAGCCGAACATGACTGTGACATTACAGATTAGGGTCTAAATCCTTTCGGTAGCCACTAGTAGCAATTAGTCTTTAAAAGACCAAAAACATAATGTTCAGTTTAAGCTTGTGCTGTAATCAATGGATATTCTGACAGAACAGTGTGGGTGAATATACTGTACGCCACTACGTCCTCAATCGTACAAAGATTAATCATCTCTGCTGTATTAGAAAAATGCTGTTATATAAAGCATATAGTACATCATACAGTAAGTGTGTCCTGAAGCCAACCACAGTGCGATTTGTCATGAAATGAAGCCTAAACGTAATTGTTCAATTTCACGCATTTAAATGAAGAAGAAGTTGGTAATTGATTGTGGAATCGAGATTTGCAGAAATAACCCTCAATGCTCAAGCAAAGCACAGTTACAGCTGCAACACAGAGCGCTGCACGTCTGACCTCATGGGATATACATGAGACATCAGCGCTTTATTCAACCATCTCATGTTATAACAAACATTTGTTATTAACTGTGTTCCACCTTCAGCCCCGGGGCGCATACTTGAGCGAGCGCTCTCAGACTTAGTCTCTATTTGTTTTGCCACAAATATGCAGACTTCTGGAAATTGAGAAGCGGCAGCTTGTGAATATTTCACTCCCACACTCCTTCGCCAGCGTGTGCACCCAGATGAGATTATTCAGGCACAGGTGTAGCTTGATGACCACCTACAGAGCTACACACCAGTGGTCAGCTGCTGCCCCACAGCCTGCTCGCACTCTGCCTGATAACCCAGTCCCCGCCTCTGAGCCACAGACAAACGTTACCAGCTGCATCTGTGCCCCCGGCTTTGCATCATTTTGAAATTAATCTGCTGTAAACCTTAATATTAATGAGCAGCGTGAGTGGTGGAATTTGTCTAATAGTAACAGTCTTCTCACCTGGTGGCTGAACCCTTTTTCTCACCTCATGGTATGACCATCAGGAGCTTACGTATAGCTCCCAGCAGCAGAATTATAGATGATTCTTACACTGACTGTCTTAGAGTCATCCGGTGTTATAGTAACATCCAGGATGCTTTCGCTCTCCATATTTTGTAGCTGCACACTTCATTGGATTGGCCATGAGCAGTGTCCTTCTAGAAGGACTCGCTTGTATTTGTATCCTGAATTTAGAGGGAATTTATTTCAAAACCTTGGGCTGCAAGTAGATTGAATGGTGTATAGTAAGACGGGAGTGGGGGCAAGGTGGCGCGTGCCACAATGAGATGAGAAGCAGGAGAGGCATGTAGAGATTGTCGGTGCTGCTGTTATTTTCTGCTGAGCCTCCTTTTTTCATTGATGTGTTTCCATTTACATCGAGACGTGGTTCAGCACAATGGTCTTATAGCTGAATCCAAGAGGGTGGACAGCCCATCCACCCCCTCACTCTCCGACGCCCCACCCTCGTATAGCTATAACATGCATAAAGTGCTAAACTGCTCCAGCAGCATCTTTTAGCTGGCGTACTGACTGCAGCTAGGGTCTTTGAAGATATTTCTTCGGAGTTAGTGCCAAAGTCTGTCTGGTGTCAGACAAAACAAAGCTACTATTTCTTTTTTTCTTGTTCCTTTTTTCTTTTCTTTTTTTACAGAGTGGTAAACATTATTGCTGCAGACAGTAGGACACCTTCTAGGAGAGCTGAAAAGCAGAGCTATAGGCCGTCTACCCCTCCCATTTCAAGAAAGACCTTCAAGACAGATTCAGGGTCATGCTGGGGACATCTTCATCACAGAATGACAGGAAGCCTATTAGGCAGATTGCGTTCTGTAGAATGTGCACAGCTTAGATGCAAATCTTCTTGTCATTAAGGTTTATCTCTTATGATAAATCCTTCTGTATTTAGAATGAAAAATGACACAAAGGCACTTTTAGTTCAAGTGCTATAATTTCTCTGTAGTTGTAACTGTCACTATTGGCTCCACTTGGTTCTACTTTACACCTTAAACGTCAGCCAAATGAGGAAGTTTGCATTCATGCTCCGCGCCAGTAGCTCAACGAGTAGCTGTGTGCTCAAGAGTTGAGCGACTACACTGCACAAACAATACAGACTAACAGGACTGCTCATCCTGCAGCCTTAAATTGGCCCCTGAGTACCAAAGCTGACATTTGCTGTGCAAACAAACAAGCATCAACTAAAGGGTCAGCTTATCCTTCTAGCTTGAAACAGCTTGCTTAGTAGCTCATAAAGAGCAAAGGACAGCAGCAGTACTATGTGTTGTAAAGTTGTTAGTGTTACTCCCTGTGTCAAAGCAAAACTTTGGTTCAATATCAGAAAAACTAAACTTAAAAAATTTGATGGTTAAAGGTTGTGCGTGCACGGAAGGCCTTCGTGAATTATGAAGCGAAACAAAATTCAGTGATTCTTTCTAATTTCGTGTGCAGTAGGGCTGCCTGTGAGGTCGTGAATTGAGAAAAAAAAATAAAAAATAAAAAAAAAAACTCAAAACTGTCACCTTGTGGAAGGTGTATTAGCAGCATAACTGTTGAATGAGCTGTAAGCTGTCAAGAATGATTTATTATTGACGTGCCGTGTGATGTTTGCCATCAAGGATACATTGATGGGGTTGCTTGAGAAAAATTGCTAACATGTGGAATTCTAAGAAACATTGACAAATACAAAAACAACATCTTTAATCAAGCTCCATCTGCTTCCCTCTGAACAGTTGGTGAAGTTCCCTTCTGTATATTTCACTGTGTGCATTACCTAGCGGACATTCCCTGGAATGTGAGTGTGAATTAAATGTTTAGCCAAGCCTTACACGTTGATATTGGCATTTTAAAAAAAACCCCTGCTGAATAAAGGATAAAGCGGCTGTCGTTGTATAATAATTTTTTTTAGCAAATTCTTCTCAAATGATGGTAAAAAGTGCACACGTCTTGATCAGGACCTTTCTCAGCTGAGGATGTGGTGTAATGCTGTAGCTCTAGTGTGTTTTTATGTCGGTCTTATGAAAGATGAATACAATTCATTAGGCTTTGACTACAATGAAAGTACTTGTCAGTAAGGATCACTTCATAGCTGCCTTTTTTTCCCTACATATGTTAATAAAAAGAAAAAGACATAAAGACTTATACTTTACTATGGAAACAGCACGCTGAAAATGTACACTTGTTCATCTGACTGTACAGTGACTTTGTAACATTTCAATAGCTTTACAAAATACACACATGGTCTGTTCAAGTGGGTCTTAGTGAAATGTTTCCGAAGCAATACGGCACGCTGCATTTTCCGCTCATTTTAGCCTCTAATATCACCCACCAAGCCTCCTCTATTTTAGCAAAATAAAGTAGTGAATGCACCCAGTAGATAAGTAAAGGTTAAGCTGGATGAGAGGAACAATTATCTAAGCTGTTTCTCTTTGACTCTCAGGGCAGGAGGAGTCAGTGGCCACCTTTAAAGGCAATGAGTTCTTCAGCTACAACCTATCCCAGACTCCCATTCAGAGTAACCTGGACGAGATCACGCTGTCCTTCCGGACGCTGCAGAGGAACGCCTTGCTGCTTCACACGGGGAAATCAGCTGACTATGTCAACCTGTCTCTGAGGAATGGCGCTCTGTGGCTGGTCATCAACCTGGGCTCTGGCGCTTTTGAAGCCCTGGTGGAACCAACCAGTGGGAGGTTTAATGACAATATATGGCATGATGTTCGTGTGACGCGCAACCTCCGTCAGGTGTGTATACATCCATTACTTATGATTTTGTATTCTGCTTAAGAAAGTTGCAGTTTTTTGTAAAATGTGTAGATTGTATTTACGCAGAAGTCAATATAATTGCAGTCTGCAAGCGATCTGTGTGAGATAATGAGAAATCAGTCACTGTACACAGTATTGTAACAGTATTTAAAGTGTATCTTTCAGCTTATTAATATAAAAAAGATTTGGATCTGATTCTTATGAGCTGCAGGAAATGGCAGTCCTTTGCAAATAGAGTTTAGATAGGCCGCTATTAACCTCCGGCAGTGTGAACTGCCAGTAAACAAATACTGTGTTGGATTCTGTTGAATGCTTCTGCTGCCACATTCCCTATCCTGATATTGCAAGCGTCTATTAGGTCATTGCCCCTAGATTGCATTTCTAGAAATCACTCTTTTCTTAATTCAGAGAATTGATTCCTTCTTGCACCCACAAGATTGCCATATATATACTTTTAATACCTTTTTTGTAATAAAAACTTAACTCATTATTCATCCTATTCATTCGTCCCACAGTAGTGATGATATCAGGAGCCTGTTCATTACCAACTCTTGAACGGAGAGTGCAAAAATATATTTTTTGCAGCTTTAGCCACTGATGTAACATTGCAGCAGTATATGGGGACTTGCGAGAGAAAGCAGAGCTTAAATAATGAATACAGCCAGTGCACGTGTCCAACCATGTACTGCTGTACCTATTGTACTCCAGCCAAGTACAACTCGGCCTTAAGGTTTCATATCATTAGCAGTCAGGACAAGGGACTGAATTCCCAGTCTAATTTACTGCAAGGATGTGTCCGTTACATTAAATGTTACCCCACTGGCATTCTTCTTTGACTGCATCATTCTGCTATTCTATTAGTCTCCTCATATAATACCTTACAGCTGCACTTTTTTTTGTATGGACACTGAATAAGTGGGAGTGAGTGTAATGTAAAGTGGTTGCTTGCAGGAACAAGCCCACACATAATTACTCATTTCTTTAGGTCTCACAAATTTACCTTTTTCTTTTCTTTTTTTTTGCATTGTCACCACTGCAACAACCTTGTTGCTCATAACTGCAGCAACAAACTGCAGAGAGACAAACTAGTGAAGAAGAAAAAAGATTCATAAGATGAATATAAGGTGTTTACAACTGTCAGGAGTCCTAATGACGAATGGAAATGCCCTTGAAGTGCTGGCAGAAAATAAAGCAAGATTTGATTTTGGTCTGATTACCTTTTGATTGACAAGTAGCGGCCTTACAGGGTTTCACAGTCAGAGCCACTCCTCGCTCGTCAATTCCTGTAAAAAAAGAAGAAGAAGAAAGAAACAGTATAACGACTGCAAAAGTGCTCATTTGGTGGTTGTAAACTTGTCAGCTGGAGACATTCCTCAGAGATTTTGTTCCATATTGACATGATAACAAGCTCATTTTGTCAGCTGCACATCCATGAGGCGAATCTCGCGTGCCAGCACGTCCCAAAGGTGCTTCGTTGGATTGAGATCTGCCGCCGTCGAGGCCATTTGAGTAAAGTGAACTCATTGACATGTTTAAAAAAACAGTTTGAGATGATTTGAGCTTTGTGACATGGTGTGTTTTCCTGCTGGGCATCAAATCAGAAGATGGGCACATTGTGGTCATAATGGGGTAGGCATGGTCAGCAACAATGCTCTGGTACAGCGGTCCCCAACCCCCGGGCCTCGGACCGGTACCAGTCCGTGAGTCGTTTGGTACCGGGCCGCGAGAGTTGAGTCTCAGGTGTGAAATGTATGGTTTTCAGGGTTTTTATCGGTTTTCAGCATTATTTTGTTATCGTTTTTATCGTTAACTCGGTTTTCCTGGGTCTTTTCACGTGCGTTATGAATAAATCTTCTTTTTTTCGGTACCGGTACTAGTTTTATTTTGTTGTATTTATCCGCGACACCTTAAAGGCCGGTCCGTGAAAATAATGTCGGGCATAAACCGGTCCGTGGCGCAAAAAAGGTAGGGGACCGCTGGTCTGGTAGGCTGTGGTGTTTAAATGATGTTTAATTAGTACTAAAGGGGTAACAATGTGCCAAGAAAACATTCCTCAAATCATTATACCACCAGCAGCCTGAACTATTGATACATGGCAGAATGGATCTATGTTTTCATGTTGTTTGTCTGATCCTACCATCTAAATGTTGCAGTAGACAGCAGACTCATCAGACTGGGCAAGATTTTTCCAATCTTCTATTGTCCACTTTTCTTGAGCTTTGTTTTCCTGTTCTTAGCTGAAAGCTAAGGCACAGGTGTGGTCGTCTTCTGCTGCTGTAGCCCTCTGCTTCAAGCTTTGGCATGCACTCAGAGTTGTTTTTTTCTTTTTCTAATCCTTCTTGGTAAACCCAAGACACAAAAGTAGGTCCATTTCCTGACCAGCCCATCTGGCACCAACAGGCATGCTACATTCGGTCACTTAAACCACCTTTACTTCCCTATTCTGGTGCGCAGTTTGAACTTTAGCAGGTCATCTTGACCATGTCTACATGCCTGAATGCACTGAGTTGCTGCCATATGATTGGCTGCAACTTATTAACACTTGTTACTGTAGCCATTCATTGACGAGCAGATGAATGGCTGCGCCTAATGAAGTAGCAGTTCAGTGTATTTACACACAGAGCAGTGACAGATAATATAATGATCATTCACTCTCTTCTAGCTGTGTTTATGTTTATTTAGCTGTCAGTTATGTTTCTCCAGCTAATCTGTTATGTCTTCACTTTAAGCTAAGCGTAAGCTAAGAGTGCATCCACCCTAAATTGTACTCTCACATATATGACCAATATGCTCCAGTATGCTCTGTATTAGTCAGATACATTGGACAATGGCATTAATGTCGCTGTTACCATTATCTTAGCTAACTGAGTTCAGTACAATACTGAAACCCTAAGAAAGCTGAGCTTCTAAAGGGAAAGGCGGCGCTAGCTTTTCTGTTCCGCACAAAGCGATCGCTCTGTAAATTTACTTGAACTATCACCAGACTAAATATATTCCCCAAGATGAGTGGGACTCATGCAGTGCATATAAATGTTAGATTTCTTTTCTAAAGAAGAACTCATTTTGTATCTAACCATCTCATCATCGCCAATATATTCTAAACCTGTCACGTTAACCTGCATATAAACGTGCATCCTCCTCCACTTCTATTTCCTTAGCCTGGCTTCCAGAAGAGCGGCAAGCCGATGCTTACAACGTCACTTATGCTTTCAGGCATGCATTTGATCCCTGTGTAAATTGCTTTCCCCTCAGATAAGTTAGCTCACTGACATGTAGATAGGAGGAACTGTAACTCCCACGAGAGTGCTGGTGGAAACATTTTATTAGATCCGGTGGTGCTTTTCACTCTAGAATTCCTCCTATTACTATCTCTCTCTCTCCATCTGCCTTTTGTGTCGTCTGTTTTGGGCAAACTCGTTGGTGCTCATTTTCTCTGCCTTTCAACCCTTGTTATCGATGCATCCACCTATTTACTGGCATGCCCAGAACACAGAACTCACTAACATGCTTGCTGATTATCTGTTGTTGTACCGCATGAATACTCTTTTGAAAACCTCCTGAGCTACACTGACAGTCATAAATATATATTACCATTTAATAAGCACTACATAACACCGGCGATGTCGAAATGCTGGCAAAATTAATGATAAAAGGTCAGCTTCAAAGTGTGCCATCCAGGTCTGGAGCCTGTATATTCTCCCAGTGTGTTCTTCTAATTAATAATGACCTAAATCAGTAATTACCTTTGAACGCACCGATCCCTCACCTCGGATATTCAAATGCCAGTAAAGTAGGTGGGTGTCACCACCATCTTAGACATCGGCCATGCTTCTGTAGACATTTTGGAGTGAACAAGAAAGCAAGATCAATCACTTCCCAGACATGAAACACATTTTTCTGAAATTTCTTCATGTGCAGTTTCATCAACCCTCAGTCAAGCCTTCTCATTGTCCAAGGTCCGAGGCAAAGATACTCAAGACTTCAGTACCAGATAGATAGAAATCAATACCTGCCAGTAGCAGCAAATGGAAAGGCAGAACCTCATTTTATTGACCTGACGCCTAAACATACCATGCTGTCTCTCATCCTCTTATGATATTCATAAAAATAGACACGGTTCTTTTTACATAGTTAACTCATTCTCGAGATGCAAGGGTCACAAGTCAAACATTTTAAATGATTTTTTAAGCGAAGCTAGAAATGATTCCACATTTTATAATGCTTATTTTCCCCTGTGGGTGTTTACTTGAGAATTTGGAAAATAGTTCCCTCTCTCTCATCTCTCTCATTTCCTGTTTTTTTTTTCCTTTTAGCTTTTTGTAATCCTTGGTTCTTAGTTTTCCTTCCACACTTTTTGTTTCCTTCCCACCAGTTTTCTGCACCACCTGTTCCCAGTTAGCTAATTACACCCTCTAGTAGTACATTACAGATCATCATTGAACTCATTTGTAGCAATGCATTATAGCCATTTATTCATGTTGTGAATCCTTTGCCTTACTCTACTCTTGTTGATCCTTAATTTTTTATTCCTTTTTCCTAGGTTGTTTGGGTATTGTTTTTTGATTTTGCCCTGCTGACTGATCGCCTACAAGCATAACCTGAAGCTAGTGGATAGAGATTTGTACTGGCTTTTGCTCTTTGCATCCTCTCCCTATGTGAAAACATTGCATGATCTGTGGTATTTTCCAAGCTAATGATCTGACTGAAGGATTTTATGCACAGTGTCCTTCCACTCAGGAATATTGTGTGTAGCATGAGACATCGGAACAATTAACTGAATCTGTGACCATGCATGCTCAACACTTTATTTTGTTTGTTTATGCATTTTGTGATATTTATTATATGCAGTGCAATATACAAAGAAATTGCTTTCTACTGTAGAATTTCCTGAAATGAAATGGAATAATGCTCCCAACAAAAGAAATGGTAATTGTTTTCACTTATTACCCCTAAGTGGGAGCTGTTACATTTGTGCAGAAATACTTGTTACTGTAGGCTTATTGTCATGGCAACAAGCATATCATTTTTACTTCTATATCCCTGTTCAGTCATTCGTTTTCTTCCCTGTTTACTGATGACATTGATAGGAGAAATCTCTTGCTTTGATGGTGCCAATATTCGAGTAAATGTAGCTTGCCATCCTGTTACCTTTAATCTCAAATTAACTGTAGCATCGCAAATTGCTTTGGAGCCAAAATATCAGCGGAGCCCACATTTATCATA
Source organism: Haplochromis burtoni (assembly GCF_018398535.1). Taxonomy (NCBI): domain Eukaryota; kingdom Metazoa; phylum Chordata; class Actinopteri; order Cichliformes; family Cichlidae; genus Haplochromis; species Haplochromis burtoni. The sequence goes on along the minus strand of NW_024582679.1, from coordinate 224,469 downwards.
CGTTGACTTCGCTACGATCATGCTGGTTTATCAGAAATGGGGATCAGTTGAGATTAGTGAACCTTTCAAAGCTGTTCTTGTAATTGCCTTCAAGAGCCAACATTACGACATGCTTATTTCAAATCAAGAAATGAAGCATGAAATAATTAGGCCGGTTCTTTCCACTTGGTTTAAAAATCTTGGATTTTATTTTCCTAACGTGCCGGGATTTTTATCCCTGTAGGTGACGATTTTGGTGGACGGGATTCTCACCACCACTGGCTACACCCAGGAGGACAACACCATGCTGGGCTCTGATGATCTCTTCTACATAGGGGGCAGCCTAAACACAGCTGACCTGCCAGGCTCCCCGGTCAGCAACAACTTCATGGGCTGTCTGAAAGATGTGAGTACAGCTTGACCTCAGCTTCGGCAGCAAACTGGAAATACTATCCGACCCTCCTTAGGTAGCGCAACCCTTTAAGCAGAGCATGTTCTGCGTATAGAAAATTACCCCTCGCACTGATATTGATTCTCCTGTTGTAGGGTGTTTGAAGGAGAAACTTTCAGCTGGTAGGTTGTGCTGTGCAGAGCATATGCATTTATAGATTCCTGTGGGAACCCCTTTGAGAATGTAGCACTGATATGCATAAGAAACAGATGCATCTCATGTTCATTCCTGAAACACAGTTTGGAGCTGGTTTTCATCCCCTCTTCTGCATTTTTTAAGTGCTTTAAGTCTGACCTGCACCTGTCACATTGATTATCTTCAGCAAGCGAGTAAAGATCATGTACTTGGTACTAGATGTTTAGGTAAAGCAGCAAATTATGGGTTAATGCCCAATTTCAGCCAGGTCTCACAAATTTTTAATGAACTGAGCCGTCTCATAAAAAAAGCAACTGATATGCTGTGAGCCTTAAAATAAGAGAAATGCTTTCCCCTTACGCAAAGAGAGTTAGGAGGAGACGTGATTAAACAGGCAGCAGTCTGATATTTAAAAGTCACACAGACGTCAGGGAGGCCGATTTTCTTCGGGGTTAATACCCCAGCTCATACAGCTGAGTTTACTTCTGTCAGAGACACTGACGTCACACAATATAAGACCATTTATTCCGTAATTGCTTATAAACTCTTTCTAGCCGCCTGTCCTGATCCCCATTAAATCCAGCTTCTCTGGATTCAGCAGGAAGAACAATGCACCAAGGACAGAGCAGACACATCACTTAGATATAGGTTACACATAATGCACAAGGCAAATAGAGTGGAAATAACGTGACTAAGCTAATAACAGCAGCGCCAGGTCGGAGCATAACGAGCAGCGGCTTCATTAAGTGTGAGTGCTTGGCAGTCAGAAGGACTGTCTTACTGTCTTGGTACAAGTAGATTAAGGACTGATTATTGTCGGGTATGCTCTTGTTCATCAGTGCTGGCCTGCTTAAACTAACACGAAGATTTCTTCGTACTTCGGTTTCACATTTTCTTTTTGGGATCCGGTTGAAAAAACTGCTTAAATTGTCAACTGCTAATGACAAAGCAGCCAGCTGGTGTAGTGGAGAAATGAAATCTTCAGATAATATTTTGATTAATTGGATTTTGTGAGGCAAAATATGGGAGTTCAAGTTTTAAAGTTCAATCAGATGTTGCATACAGAAAGAAGTTAGAGATATCTGTGATTTTTACAGTTGTAATATGCTGTGATTACTGTGCACTGGTCTAGTTTAAATGTCACAACAGGAACTGGACAGTGATCTGTGGTTCCCCCAAAAAGGATCATTCTTATCCTGATGTTGCCGTTATGAGGTTTGTGGTTTTTAAGCGAGTAGTATCGACTGCCTAGCTGGATTGTTGTGAATTTAGCTACAGTTAATCGAGCCCACCCACTCACAAGATAAATTTAGATGACTTTAGTAATCTGTGGACTTTTCGTTGCCGGTCAGAATTTAAATTGTCCACTTCTTTGTCTGTTTTTACCAAATACCTGCAAAATAATTCCTGTATGCTTTGGGTTTTTGTATGAAGTACTAATTTATTAAGGTATTTATGTATGAATGAGTGTTTTGATCAAGGCAACCCTGTGCTAAACCTTGCATTTACATGTTCCCTGGATTAGTCCTATTTCCTGAGTCAGAGTTTGTTCTTCTGACCTCAGTGCGTTCAAGTCTTGTGGAAACAACATGGATGTTACAATCAATGTGTGTTACTGCCTGTTGAAACAACATGCAACAATACATTTTAAGTAATTTAGGTAATTCTATGTAATATCATGGTCAAAAAATAAATAAACATTCCATCCATCCATTCGCTTCCGCTTATCCTTTTCAGGGTCGCGGGGGGCGCTGGAGCCTATCCCAGCTGTCACAGGGCGAAAGGCGGGGTACACCCTGGACAGGTCGCCAGTCTGTCGCAGGGCTAACACACACACACATAAACATTTTATATCGAAATGAATATACAGTGTATAAATGGGCAAGTTTGTTAGCCCAAATATTTGATATTGCTTGATATTGCTTTCACCAGGTTTTTGTGTATGACATCAATAACTTGGTTATAAATATTCCTTAATGTTCAAAGTCTCCCTTTAAGGGTCGCTACTGCGGATCATCTGCCTCCATCTCACCTTATCCCTAACATCCTCCTCTGTCACAACAACCTCCTTCACTACATCCAGGAATATTCCCTGAGTCTTCCTCTTTCCCTCCTGCTTGGCAGCTCCATATTCCACATCCTTTGTATTCCACATCAAGTATATCCACCATCCCTCCTCTGCATATGTCCAAACCTGAGCTCAGTCTAAGCCATATTATACCAATGGAATATTAGAGACTTTAAGAAAAATAAACACACTAGAAGGCTCTATTTTGATTTAATTATTCTTAATTTTGAGATTAAAGTCAAAATAGTACTTCAGGTTTTTCCAAAAATTTGGACTTTATTCCCAGAATTATTCATTTTACTATAATGACCTTGTAGCATGTATGCATTTCTTGTCTCTATCTCCTCCTTGACAGGTGGGCCACATGTGGGTCGCACATACAGAGATTATTAACATCTAATGTTTTTTGAACAAAATGTATTTTAAATCACAATTCATTTGATTTTCCTGTTATTACGTTCATTTAGTAATCCTCCTGCGAATGCGATGTTAGTGCTCTATTTGGGTTAAATGCGTCACGTTTCTCATATACACAGACGGCACCCTAGATTCAAATTAGAATAGTATGTCAGTTATATATATTATTGTTTATTTTGTCTTCTCACAATGAACAATAATAAGAAACAACAGATCCCACTAAAATTTCCTTAATGCATTCCTAATGCTCTTAATAATAGCAATAAATGTCCATCCCAGTCACTTGAAATGGAAATCTGAGCATCTTCCACTCTCCTGTCTTGGCCCCCGCCCGACCCCCTCACCTCCACCGCACCAGCGCTGGGTTTAATTTTCCGAGGGGCATTCATACAAATTTTTCTGAATATTCTAGCTCGACATTTAAACACAATTACTGCCTAAGTACAGTCTCAGAGAGCTGCCAGCAGTTTTTATTTTTAAATCAAGGCTGTTATTCATTTTTAGTCATAACGTCAACACAGTCTGCATATATATATATATATATACATTTTCCTATAAATTCAACACTAAAACAGACAGATTTATTAATAAAGCCATTTGTAAACAAACAATAACAAACATATAATCATTTTTTAATAAACCTCATAACATAAATATTTAAACCCACTAAAAGTATTTCCACTGACTGGTTTTAAGTGCACCATCTACATCATTACTATGCAGTTTGCATCTACTAAAACGAAAAGGAGATGTTATTTATGGACAGGTTATTGTCCCAGCACCGCTGCCAATGCTGCAACCTCCGCTCTGTGGGCGGTGTGACTGGTGATGGTGTTTAGACCTACTACTTCTGTGTGTAGTCACACAGTCACACTGTAGGCATGCGGGAAGAGTGTGACGCGATAAAGAGTCATGAAGAAGGGTTGACAAACCCTGATAATGAGTGTGAGCGGTGACACAGGCAGAGCTGGTCATAACTGGATCGGCCTGCCAAGAAATCTGAGATGTGTCAGTCCATAAGCGAGCGCTTGAGTTTGGTGATGAAGTAAAAAATCAAAGCTCTGTGGTGAGTAGAAGGTATTCACAAATACATCCGGCACATATTGTATTCCTCTTGGTCCGCGTGGGGGGAAAAAAGTGAACAGTGAGGAAAATACTCGTTTTTTTCTGTCTTATTTTACTGAATGTAGACAGCGTAGGCAATGACTAATCTCCCTACATGTTTCAGGATAGTAGATATGAGAGCTGCTGAGGAGAGGCCATCAGGTTCATCAGTGCAGGAGAAACATTCAGATGAATGTCACAACCAGCAGGCAGAGATGAATTTGTTTTTCAAAGTTGCCGCTATGTCGTTTTATTATGCTGCCGTGCGTGTACCTTCCAGATATCGCATGCCTAACCATTAGCTACGTGTACTTTAATGCTTCACAGATTGCACCCAATTTGGTTATGGAGAACGTCTTCACACGGCTGTTGGGAGAAGAGAAGGTCCTCATTCTCACAGTTTGTTATGCTGTACTTTTTGAACATAAATGACACAGGGACTTTGCCGGTTGGCACTAAAGGGCTTTATTTCTTGTGTTTTGGGATACTCTGTAATCCATGTCACAAACAACAAGCATCTGAATTGGTGAAATAGGATTCCGCTTCTTGCTTTGTCCTTTGGCTTATATAATAGCCCTGCAGAGGTCACAGTGTCTTTTTGTAGCCATCTGTGCGTTTTCGCTGGTGTTGTTGGTTGTTTACTGAAAACACGCTGTTCCCTCTTTGTGTAAGTGACTGCCTTGATTGACTGTCTTCCCATTTTAAAATTGCTTGTTACACTCATTTCTCGATGGTCAGTTTCGCCATCTGATTTCACTGCTTAATTAGTCACACTGAGGCAGTGTGAAGTGTGATATTGGCTCAAATTGCCTCTCAGCTCTGCTGTTAGTCCTCTGTGCTGTGTGGTGTGTCACCTCAGGCAGTGACTGGTTGCAGAGTGATGTGGCAGATAACAGTGGGCTCGGGGTGACTTACAACTGATACAAAATGAGACAAGGACCGCGGTTTCCTACTGTGCATATTGATGAAGCCAGAATGAAAGCAGAAAATACAACAACAAGACAAAGAAGCCTGCGCAGGCATTCTCTCCCAGTATGCTTTATGTTGAAAACAGGCATTGTCTATCTGGAGCCTTGTATATGCAAGTAAATATATGTACAAAAGGTTGTTTTTGAATTTCACTAAAATATTAAATCACCAGCAAAATATTCCTCAAAGGCAAATGAGTTTCTCATGTACATTTATTCATGCCGGAGTGCAAAATCGGATTATTTTTTTTTTTTTAACGACTGTTCTGCAGATCACGAGTGCATGTTTACTAAATTTACCCATTTTAAATAATAAATTTCGGGCTGAGCTTGTAAAGGGTCAAGGCCGCCTCTCTCCCACTCACCATCTCTGCCTTGACTTGATCTCTTTCAGTTTACCTCGGTATAAATACACCAAATTGTTTGCCATCGTGTGGGTGCAGTGTTCCTCCTCCTGTTCCTCCGCTCTGAATTTAAGATGATTATGTCAGACACATTGTGCATTCCTAAATGAGCCAGTTAAATGTCTAAAATATAAGCATTTGCATCTAAATCTAAATGCATTTTCTTTTTTTTCCTTTTTTTTTTTTTGCAATTTCACAAGCGGTTTAACACCTGCTGCCTTCTTGTTGTCTCGTGATAATCTCCTCATAATTTGTTGGTAATTAAAATATTTTTATGATCTACCTGAAATCCTGCAGAATAAATGCACTCAAATGTAAAATCACTAAAGTGCTTTCTGTCTCAGCTCCGGGTTCAGGAATGATTCACCGTGTTGTCGGCTGCTGTGTCCTATTGATTGTCGTGTTTATTGATGACTAATATTCAACCTTTGCACTAAATTCATTCCGCTTTTTCAGCTGTCATCTCACCACGACATCTCTCTCATTTATTAGGTGGTCTACAAGAATAATGAGTTTAGACTCGAGCTGTCACGGCTGGCTGAACAGCGAGACCCCAAGATCAGTATCCATGGTGACCTGATATTCAGCTGCGAGGATGTGGAAGCCCTGGAGCCGGTCACCTTCGACACGCCGTCTGCCTACTTGACATTGCCCAGGTGGAACACAAAGAAAACGGGGTCCATATCTTTCGACTTCCGCACCACAGAGCCCAGCGGCCTTATGCTGTTCAGCCATGGCAGCCTGCAGGGCACGCAGCCTGATAGGAAGCCCCGGGCCGACTTCTTTGCCATCGAGCTGCTCGACGGATTTCTCTTCCTCGTCATGGATATGGGCTCTGGCAGCATCAAGATGAAAGCCAGTAGCAAGAGGCTCAATGATGGCGAGTGGTGCCATGTGGACTTCCAGAGAAAAGGGCGCAATGGTAAGTCAGTGTTGTGTTTCTGTGAAAGCGGGGTACGCCTTCTGTCTGCTTCTGCTGCCGTGTTTCTCTAGTTTTAGCTGTGGAGCAGACTATAAAGGGTTATAAGCTGTGAAATCGCCATATGTCAGAGTGGATACAGTCACTCTGGCACGCTCCTGTTTTTTATTCACTGCGGTGAAACATGCATGCATATTAGCTTTTAATTACAATTATATTTTTAGTGGCTATAATCTACATGTGACATTTTTAAATTTGTGTTAACCTATTTAACAAGTGGCCAATTACACAGTCGCCCAACTCAAATTAGGAATTGCCTGACTTATTAGTGCGGTACGTATGTGGAAGACGAGATTGCACTTCTTCTATTTTGGCCTCACGTTTCTATAAATAAAATCCATTTCTTCTCAAGGGTCCCAAATTCACAGGTCGTCACTTTTACAGATCAAGTTTTAGTTTTTGCTTTTGCCCAAAAGCAAAATAATCTCCCAAGGACACATAGTGCATTTTTATTATATTCACTTTTTTTTTTAAGACAAGCAGCCTGGTGCCCACTTCCTCAATCTCGCAGTTTGTTCTTGCCTTTCATTCAGCACAACCCACGCACACACCTGTCTTCCTTTTCTGCAACAAAAAAAAAAACTGTGTAAGTGCAAGTTGACTCACACTTAATGCCTGGCCCACAGGTTTTATTTCAGTGAACAGCCAGAGCATCCCTTTTTCTGCTAATGAAGGCAGTGAGATCCTTGATCTGGATGGGGACATGTATCTTGGAGGTTTGCCAGAGGATCGTCAAAACCTCATGCTGCCCCCTGAGGTATGGACGGCGTCCCTCGGCCTCGGCTACGTGGGCTGTGTGAGGGACCTGTTCATTGATGGACAGAGTCGTAACCTCCGGAGGCTGGCAGAAATTCAAAGCGCCACAGGTGTCAGCAGCTTCTGCACCAGGGAGACTCACATCAGGTGTACCAGAGACACATGTGCCAATGGTGGACACTGCAGAGAGGGCTGGAATCGCCATATTTGTGACTGCAACAGTACTGGGTATCTAGGCCCCAGCTGCGAGAAGGGTAAGAGTATCTAAGAAGGATGGCAGTAGATGGGGAAGATAAATGTGTGTTTTTTTTTCTTTTTAAAGGTGCTGCAAAGCTTTTAGCACACTTGGCTAGTATTTTATTTATTAAGTTAGGTGTGTAGTGGCTTAAAAGTCTCTGTAAATATAGAAACAATGTAGCTATAGACAAATTTCATTATCAAAAGGACTTAGTGCTCAAGCTTCCTAAACAATAAGAATTTCATTTGCAGTTGCATTATGATCATACTGCCTAATGCCATCTCTATTCAAATGAGAAGCATGCTCTCAATCCAGAATAACTCTCCAAATATACAAACCAACCTGGTGACAGTGACAGTATTATGGAAAATGATGCTGTTTTTAATGTGAGCCATTCAACAGCAAATTGCGGTATTTACCTACAGTAGAGCGATTCATTAGTGGATTGTCAGTATCACGAGGTTACCAGTGCTATGAGTATTTCATCAGAAATGCAGTGGTTCTTCAGCAGAGTGATTCGGCCTGAATCACTCTGCATTCACCGTGCAGATAACTTCCTCACAGAGAGGCCAAATTACGCAGCTCCATTGGCAGCTAATAGTATGAGGAATGAAAATCCCCCTTCTATTGCGCTGTGTTGGGAATAAATCCTTCAGAAATTTGATTGCGCCTGCAATCTCGCCACTCTCTCTGTTTGCTCCAGGCTTTTTCTGCCATCTGGTGCGGCAGATGAAAACTGCAATCTAAAAGGATATCATGTCGCACCCAAAATAATCTCAGACCAAATTTAGGTTTCGCTCCATAAATGCCTCTTCGTGTTTTTAATTTCACGCTGCGATTCCCTCTGGATGTCTGCTAACACTTTTTTTCTCTCCCGTTTTTGGTCAAATCCAATTCCTAAATCTGCAGAGGCCACCATGGTGAGCTATGACGGCAGCATGTATCTAAAAGTGGTACTGCCGAGGACGCTGCACACAGAGGCCGAGGACGTGTCTCTGCGCTTTATGTCCCAGAGGGCCTATGGACTGCTGATGGCCACCACCTCCCAGCAGTCTGCAGACACCTTGCGCTTGGAGCTGGATGGAGGCAGAGTGAAACTCACTGTGAACCTGGGTAATGCTGCTGCGGCGAATATGAGCACATACTGTAATCCCTCTTGAACTTTTAGGCCGCGTTACTTAGACAGATACCTCTGTGTGTTTGTTCTGTCTGAGGCTCTCTCATCCCCATCTGCATACACAGTATATACAGTGGCCTAAAAAAAAAAGAAGAGTAAAGCACACACCCCTGGTTGTTTTGCATGCTCCTATAATTTATTTCAGAGGCCTGCAGTGGTTCTGTCAATTTTAGAAAGAGCAGCTGGGTCTAAGTGAAAATGAATGAATTAAATAACGAATTATCAGTTTAAATTAAAAAGTAGCATAATGTGATGTCATTAGGGGATATCCTTGTCAGCGTTCTTTTTTGCCAGCTCTGCTTTGATTTCCTTAAACCAGGAAATTTTAAAGAAACATTCCAAATAACGTCAAAAAAGATGCATATTATAACCTGCTGAATATTTGTTTGTCTTCAGATACAGACAAGACTATATAGAGAGAAAAATGGTATGATATGCAAGTGCCATTGTGTTTACACACAATATGAGCTAAAGCGTCAATATAACGAGACGTCACAGTTATGTCTAAACTTTGCTTTGAAGTAGACGTTAAAATATGTTTCAAGGTTATGTCTTTATTGAATACTTTATACTGCAGAGGCAGAAAGGAAAGAAAGGGAGAAAATGTATATTTTTGTGCTCTAAAGACAATGCACATAAAATGCAGAACAAAATACAAAAAGCTGTGGAAAAAGAAGGGATTAGTGACTTTTTAGGCTACTGTATATGTGTATGTATATTCTGCCTTATCTTTCTCTCTCTCTCTTTCTCTGCCTCTCTCTCTCTCTCTCTTTCACTCACTCACTCTTTCAGTTCATCCCTTGGTCAGGTCCCACCTGACCGTCTCGGCTCTTTCAGCCCTTCAATGGCTTGTCTGCAGTTCAAGGAGAAGGCAGTCAGAGACCTGATCCGTCATTACGCTGAAATATTACCGCTTAAACTGCTCACATTGTAGATGTGTCCATTGTAGTTCCTTCCCCTCACATTTACTGGCCTTTCCAGTTTAGAGCCGCTTCACTGAACAGAGAGTACCAGCGATGGCCGTACAGACACACGCACTCACGCGCACGCACACATGCAGACACACATCCGCAGCAGAAAGTCACTCTGGTCTCTGGCTGTCTGTATCCACTGCTCTGTGATGGTTGACAGCCTGAGAGCACTCTGCAGCCACATAACTTACACCGACATATTGAACCACAGTTGGTTAAATTGGTTTCATTATTCAGAACATGCAAATGATGTGTGGGTGAGCCCATTTTGAGGCCAAAAATGTGAACATTTCAGCTGGATTGAGAAGATAGTCACTGTTGTAGATATGAGAAAATGTTGGCAAAGCATTACATTTGTGCTGTTGTCACTTTTTTCACGGTGTAACTATCATTGAGGCTGCAGGTTGTGCAAATCGCCACTTTTCCTCTGTGTGTAACTCGGAAAATATATTACCGTCAAGCCTGCAGGACAAACAGCAATTTGAGCTGAAGATGGATCGAGAGTTGGGCTTTTTCAGTAGAGGTGCATTAGCCTACCAGATTTAATAAACGACAATAATTTGTGCATAAAAAAACACAGTCATGAAGAATATACTTATAATATATTACATCTACAGACTACTAGTTGATTAACCTCTCATATATTAGATTGCACAGGCTCTTCTTCTTTAAGCTACTCCCTTTAGGGGTCCCCACTGCCTCCGTCTCACCCCATCCTCTGTCACACAACCTTTGTTGTCTTCCTCTTTTTCCTCCCTCCTGCCAGCTCCATATTTAACAACTTTTGTCCAATCCACTGTCCCTCCTCTGCACACGTCCAAACCATCTCAACCTAGCCTCTCTAACTTTTGCTTCTCGACTTGAACTGTCTCCCTCATATACTCATTTCTAATACTGTCCATCCTGGTCACTCCCGATGAAAATAGCATCTTCAGCTCAGCCACCTCCAGCTCGACCTCCTGTCTTTTATTGTCAGTGCCACCGTCTCCAAACCACACACCATAGCAGGTCTCACTATCGTCTTGCAAACCTTCCCTTTCACTCACGCTGCTATATTCTGTCACAAATCACGCCTGATACTGGTCTCCATCCACTCTCTTTTCTTGACCTCCCTTGTTTAGTGTTTCTATGAATAGTTGGCCTCAGACACTCGTACACCTTGATATCTTTACTCCTTGCTTCTTCACTATTACCCCTCTCTCACTCACTCACATTTATTCTTTCTTCGTTTATTTGTTCTACTGACTTTCATTACTCTTCTCTCCAGAGCATACCTCCACCTCCCCAGGCTCTTTTCCACCTGCACCCTACTCTCACTACAGATCACAGTGTTATCTGTGAACATCGAAGTTACCAAGTTACCATTACAATCAACAAGGGCCTCAGAGGTGATCCCTGATATAATCCTACCCCCACCTTAAAAACCCATCTGTCACATCAGTTGCACACCTCACCACTGTCCTCATACATGTCCTGCACCACCCTCTGAAATTTCTCTGCCGCTCCTGTTTTCCCCTTGCAGTACCACACCTCCACTCTTGGCACCCTAACATATACTTTCTACCGTATCATATCATATGCTAGATCCTGAAAGATGCAGTGCAATTCCTTCTGACCTTCTCTATGCTTCTTCATCAACACTCTCAAAGCAAAGATCGCCTCTGAAGTACTCTTTCTTGGCATGAAGCTTGATCATCACTTCTGCTCTTAACCTAGCTTCAACAACTATTTCCTGATCATATATCTCAATGGTGTACAGGTTACTTGTCGCTGACTGCAAATTCAGCCTCAGTGACGTCTGTGACTGTTTATTGTTCAGTAGCCACCTGTTCTCTGTGTCTATTCTCAGAGAAATTTTACAAGGTTTTCATGTTTCTCATGTTAAAATCAGCATAATTATCTCCTCGTGAGACACTCAAATCTAATACGAGTTTCATTTTCCAATTTTGTTATCTGACAATTTTCCTCACAGCAGTGTGAGTTTGCCGAATTACCCCAAAGCAGATGTAGGTGGAGCGATCAGTCGTGTTATCTGAAACAGATAAATCCTGCCGATTCTTAACCTAAGCAGTCGTAGCAGAGCCGGTATGGATGCTAAAAATAACTTCACTGCACCTCTACTTTTATTGTCCATAAAACTCTCATTGATCCCAACTTTGACCGGGTGTCTTGTATTTCCAGCGGTGCCAGACACATGCTGGGAATTTTTTTTTCCCTTTCACTCACCGTTCCTTTTTTCTTCCTCAGAGAGGAAGGTGGCGGTTTAGACTCTTCAGGCTGTCCCCGGATGGTGGGCTCTGAAAAGCACTGAATTGTCTGCAGAATGTACCTTGAAGGATGTGAAATGATCTCCTCTTGTGCTGTTCTCTCTTTTTTTTTTCTTTTAATCTCACCATCTCACTCTCTCTCTCACCAGATTGTATCAGGATAGGCTGTAATCTCAGTAAGTGTCTCCTATGATTATGATTTTATTTACTGTACCATGATTTAGGAACATGCTCTGTGCCTCTGCTCCCACATGAAAGAGAATATAATTCATTTATTCTGCCACACAATTGTCTTTGTTTACTGTTGCTGTTATCTTCCTCACAAGCATCAGTATAAAGATAAGAACATGAGTGAGACTTCACTGTGGCACGCAGCTGTACAGTTGAATATAATTGGGATCCTGTTGTCATGAAATCTACCAATTCAAATTAGACACATTTTCAGTGTAATGATGCTGTAATCATATGTAGCTATTTTTGACATACAATAGTCTGCTGTTGGGCTGCCAATGAGTCTGCCATTCATCTGCCTCTGACTAATTTGCTCACATAGCTGATAATTGGGTGCAGTTAAAATATAACCCGTAATTGTCTTTAGTGGGAAAATCAGTGTCTCAATTTCATTTTAGGGAAAAAAAACAACTGCTTTATTAGGAGTAATCAGACTGCAGTGACAGAGCTGAGATAAACTTAAAGGTTAGAATGAAATCAGATCAATAGCAGAGCTTCAGAAAATCAATGACTTGTTTTGGCTAAAATGTGTAAAAATAGATACAGATTGGTGCCGACAATTCGCAGCTCTGGACACCTTTTTATTAGAGTAACTGTCACGAAACATGTTCCATGTTCAAATATCTTTTCAATACCCCATCTCCTTTTACTCTGATTACCAATGCCTCATTAACAGATTAACAGATTGCTCTTTTCATCAATAAACGTTTTGATTGCACATCGTTGACTGTTTGCCATAAAGTACAGGGCAATAAATGAAATAAATGTTGAAAATGAACTGAAAACATAAGCTAAAAAATGGCAATAAAGATGAGAATCTATCCAAAAAGAAGAAAAAAAAACATTTCCATGAAGCTACAGGGTCTTTTAATAATTCAGCTGACCCAAAGGAAAATGAATACTGAAAGTAAGATTTTCCCCTGGATTAACGGAATAGATTTGCTGGTTTTTCTGCTCTTGTGAAGTGGAGTGGGAGTTCAGGTCGCACCGCAGTGATGCTGGAATTTATGATGCAGATTGTTGCTCTCGCCCGATAGACAGGCAATTTAAGTTTGGGTTCAGACTACAGCGGTGTGAGAAACAGATAAACGCTATTGCCGGTGGAGAGGTGAGCGGCTCTCTGATTTAGATCATCGTATACAGAGGAGGCTTATGAATGCTTATAAAAGTTATCACTATAATTGAGTGCGGACTGAAAGCTTGTTCCCACCCCTCATGTATGAATAATTCTTTGATACTTCAGAATAAAAACCTCTCGGTGTTCGTGTTAGAAAACGATTCGCAGAAAAGCCGCCCTATTGCCAATTATTATGCATTTAAAATCACAAGAGGTAGATACTCTGATAAAGACAACTCTTTGTGTACTCTCAAATATATTTGACAGTGAATCCCAGGTAAGTAAAGAATCGATAACCCGCAGTCAGTTAGGTGCAGGTTTTAACAGCTTTTACAATACAGTTGTACACAGATTTACTGCACATGTATGAAATTATTGAACTGCTCGTTATATTGAATCAATTATATTGTTTTTCTCTGTGCGAGGTGAGTAAAATGTGTGCATTAATGTGTGTTTGTGTGTGTGGTTTTATGTGTGTGGATGGTTGAATGGAAACTAGGTGCCTGTGTGCTATCTCAGTGACTCACCTGCATAAAAGCGGTTTATATCCACTTTAAATGATTTCTTGCACTCAGTGGAAAATATACAGATGAAACCTTATGCAAAGAAAGCTTAGCAGAGAAAAATGCATTGAGCATTGCCTGCCTATCTATTATCTTCATCAGATATCTGCCCTGGAAATTCTCCTTCTCTACCAGCAGATGGCATTATAACATTGTGCATTGTCCACTTTATTTGTGTCTTCTGTATTCATTAAACTGCTTGTATCCTGCATCAGTTGCCTCTAAAATAGCTTAACTGGGCACATGTGGCAATGAATGGCTTCCTAATGGTTATTCAATATTACAAGATGTACACAGAGTTTTAAACTGCAGAACTACCCGCTTAAATTATTAAGACACTAATCACCAAAAACAGCGCTACCGTACAGTTTGGGTTATGTACTTTTTTAAATACATTTGTTTTCCCCACTTTGATGGATTACCTTCTAACTTGACTGCAGGCAAATTATTTCTCAGGCAAATCGGAATTGCCTGAGAAATCGGAATTTCTCAGGCAAGGTGTCTTTCAAATGTAGCTTACTTCCAAAGGAATCTGGGAGGAAAGCCCATCTGCAACAGCTGCTTGGAAACTGTCCACAACTGGATACACAGTGGGAGGGTAATCGCTGTAAGAACAAATGTTGCTGCAGTGTTCTTGATTAATTATATGGAGTCTGGGAAAGCGTGGTGCGCACACTTTTGAAATGAGGCATTTGTTCGACAAATTTGCTTTTTATTAAGACGCAAATCCTGCAGCCATAGTCTCAGCTCACTCATGAGTCTGACCTGTATAACTCCACCGAGCCTTTGAAGTTATTATTGAAAGCATCACTCAAATACAGCTGGGGATCAGAATGGACAATATGGACCTTTCTTTCAAGCTTTTGAAAGGCAGACCGATTTCAAAGGGTTTACAATCAGATGTCTGTGGTGAATACACTTTTCTATTCCACCATTTTGATCCACTCTGCAGTGTTACAGATAACTCTTTCTATCATAAAATATACATTTAAAATGCTGCTTCTTTATTTAAAAGTATTGAGAGACAACATTCATTATATATTGTTATATACATTACTTACCCTGCTGCAACTATTTAAACTATTCGCTGCAGTGAACCGGTAAGCTTCTTTCTGACTCCACACCCATGGATCATTCATTCATCGTTCATTTTTAAACTGTATCCATAATCAAGCTATATGAGCTAACATCCCACCTCACTGCTATAGCAACCACACTATTGGATTTCAATAAGGGGCCAGGACCACTGATGCCATTGCCCTTATTCTGTGGATGCTTTGTGTTTATAAAAGATGGGTTAAAAGTAGGATCATCTTAAAGTTGTTTCAGACAGTATGAACTAAGATGCTGTACCAACACCCAGTATCAGAAGAACCAGGATTAATTTTGAACTGTGAGGTGTGCAAAAGTACTTTACGCTGAGTTGTAAATTAGCACAATAGGTCACTTTTAAAGCTGCATTCTTTAAAATGGCCAGCAGGGGGGGACTCCTCCAGTTGCTTAAAAATAAGTTGGGAGAGGGACGGGGGGCGAGGCCTTTGCTCTCTGCCCTCTTTACATTTTTCAGATGGCCTCGATTGTTAGCGACAGGTCTTGAGATCTCGTGTTGAACATAACGCTCAGTTCAGTAAGCAGTCCTCCCCATTACAGTCATAAAAGGTGACAGAGCAGGGTAAGCTCCAGGGCAGGCCTCCCTTTTTGATCGATAACTCGCTACAGCATGGGCTTGCATGCTGTTATTTATTGTGTCACCCTCAGCTGATTAAAACCTCTGGAATAAAGTTGTATTGTATTGTATTGTAACTGGGTAGTTGTGCTGTCGAAAGACATCCCAGTGGAAACAACAGACAAAGAGAAATTGTTCTTGCTAGAAAAATAGTCATTACTGGTTGTACCTGTACTGTTTTACATACTTAATGAACGTGTGCATAGCCTCTTTAATTGCATTTAACACTGTTTGTGAAGGATGCCCAGACTTTAGTTCACCCCTAAGCGATTTCTCGGAACTAACACGATGTTGTGCAAATGTGCACAACAGCAACAGATGTAGGGCAACTGCAACAACAAGAAGAGTGGCCTGAGTGTAATTTTAAAATGATGATATGATTGAAAGCATGTTCAGTATTGCACTTGTAGTATCACCACTTTGGGTCTTGATCTATCCAATTGTATTAATGATATAAACAGAATTTTATGTGTAAAATATTGAGAAATTCTTGTTTTGTGCTTGCAAGAAATTTGACTTTGTTGTTCTATTTTGATATTATTGTGTTTGGCTTCATATGCTGACATTAGATAGCAGGTGAGGTCCCCATGCAGAAACACAGATAAGCCGAATAGTCCGTACTGTCTTGCATTCCTCTGTTGCCTCTTTCATTACAGCAAATCTCGTCTGTACCTCTGCTATCATGATAGTCACTTACAAGATAAACATTTCTCGGGTTTTTTGTGTTGGACGTGAATCCAGCAAGTTGTGTGTTTTTCATTATCTAAGCGAAGCCATCAAATATACAGCGAGCGGGATTTGATGAGATTGATCTTTCTGGTGTGCGTAGTCAATATTCAGCAGGGTGACGGTGAAATGATGCAGTGCTGTGAAGACACTTGATATGCAGCTCTGGACAAAGTCTCCAGTCACCATTTTATTTCCCTGAGGATGAAACAGTGAAGTGTTCGGAAACCAGTTGATGTTTTCCATTTATTGCCCTCTGTACGTCCCCTGTAATTCTCCTGCACCCTGAGCTCAATTAGACAGACAAACCCCTAAAGGCGCAGTCAGCTTAGGCATGGCCAATTAGTTTCCCAAGCGATGTCAGAACTCCTTTGAACTGCCGTGTCGGCCTGTTGCATAGGCACTGATTTGGGATGACGGTGCTGCAGTGGCAAGCTTCTGCACTGTGACCTATTTTGAAACCACTGAAAAAGGCTCAGGATAGTGCAGAAATTCAGGAACTTAAAGCTCCGTGTTTGAGACAGGGCTCCAGATACTGCATGGCCCCAACATGTTTCCACCAACAGACATCACCCAAATGACCCTACACAGAGAACGCGCAGCTGTGTCATGCAGTACATTTTAAACATTCGTATTTGAATGGGCTCTTTTGTAGCTGTTTCTTTGTCTCATTTCCCATATTATTGCGTATTGAATAAATGCAAATTATTGCTTGCTGGTTTGTGGCTTTGTGTGTGAGTGATAAGTAAATGAATGCATGCACCCTGAGAGTGCTTCAAATGTTGAGTGCTTTGTGTCGAAGGCTTGTACACTGAGCTCATGTGGTATGATTGTCACTTGACGCTTTCTTCCTCTTAGGCAAGGGACCAGAGATACTCCTTGTAGGCGAGAAGCTGAATGACAACGAGTGGCACACAGTGAAAGTGGTACGGCGTGGGAAGAACTTGCAGCTCTCTGTAGACAACGTGACTGTGGAAGGTATAGTAGGGAGAAAGTGGCTATAGTAGAAAAAAGGCACAGATACTGAAATGTTTTTCAGTTGAAAAAGAATGCTTTGTTACTTAGGCCACATGACCGGCGCCCACACCCGCCTGGAGTTCAACAACATCGAGACGGGGATCATGAGCGAGCGCCGTTTCATCTCTGTGGTGCCTTCCAACTTCATCGGACATTTGCAAGCCCTCTCCTTCAATGGGATGCTCTATTTGGACCAGTGCAAGAATGGAGACATCTCCTACTGCGAGCTGAATGCTCGGTTTGGCATGAGGCACATTGTTGCCAATCCTGTAACTTTCCTAACGCAGGCCAGCTACTTGGCTTTTTCCACTCTACAGGCCTACGCCTCCATGCACCTCTTCTTTCAGTTCAAGACCACTAGCCCTGACGGGCTGATCCTTTACAACTCAGGAGATGGAAGTGACTTCATTGTGGTGGAGCTAGTCAAAGGGTAAGTACTAGCGTCTAATATACATGTGTGATGAAGAAATCTGAAAAAGGGGTTTATTTTTTCATTCACTGTATTCCAACCAAACAGTATTTGTCTTGGAAAAATAAAGCACGAACGGGAGCTTTTCTTATTTCCTGGCCTCGAAATTACCTAATCATAATTCATATCTTGAATCCATCACCCCGCAGCACTGCAGAGAGATACCAAATGGCTTTAAAATCATTTGTTCATTATAAATAATTCTGTTAAAGGGAGTCGAGCACAGAGAGGCAGCGCAAGTTCAAAAAAGTCACACTCGTTCCCGTACTCAAGCACATTTTGGCACTTTGACACCATCTCAAATACGTTTCAAATGTTTTATTCATCGTAAATAATTTTTGTTGCAGAGAGAATCGCAGAGAAAGGTCGTTAAAACAGAGCAAGCAAAGCAACAATTGTATCTTCCCACTGTCAGACCTTGCACAGACTTTCTTCCCAGTAAGCAATTAGTCAGCGGGAAGCCTTGTTCAGCTCTGGAGCCTGCAGCAGAAGCTCAGGCAGACAACACAGACAAAAAAAATGGTTTCCAACACTTCTGTCATAGTTTTCCGGCTGCTCGGTGTTATGTGTGAAGTGTAGCAGCTTATTCATGGATATTGCTTTACTTTGATTTAAGCAAGATGTCGTTTTTGACAGTATGTTAAATGATAAAATTTAATGTCAACATATTGGTGTGCCTAAAGCATTACCTTCTGTGTTTACATAAATTCACTGTTATTTGTTTGAACATAAACAAAATGCTTGAATATGTTCGAGTAGTTTGAGGCCCGGCAGAAATAGAACCACAAAACAGATTGGTAGACAGAAGTGTGCACAGCTGCATCGCCACGCATGACACTGGAGTAATTTGAACCACGCTTTAATCGTATAAAAGTCACGCACACGGGCGGTTTTTACTTATCCGCTTGCTACGTAAAGGTGGTATTGCTGAGTTGCTGGTGGCATGTGGCATGTGAAGAAATAATTATAGATAGGAAATGGCGTTTGTAAACATTTGTGTTGTCGTGCAGGTACATCCATTATGTTTTTGACTTGGGAAATGGGCCGTCACTAATGAAGGGAAACTCTGACAAGCCACTAAATGACAACCAGTGGCACAATGTGATGATTTCCCGTGACAGCAACAATGTGCACATCCTCAAGATTGATTCCCGCACTGTCACCCAGCACTCCAATGGAGCCCGCAACCTGGATTTGAAAGGTATTACTAAAGATATAGTTGGTACTTGTGGCAGAAACTAATGCTTAATAGTCAATTTTGTTGACATTTGCTCTGAAGAAAACACTATATTGCAAAATTTAAAGTGTGTACATATGTAAAACGTGCTGTTTTTCGGAGTGGTTCAGTGCATGCACTAGCAAGCACTTGGATACTGAAAATGTTTTTTCTGGCAAAATTTCCTCCTGATCAATTCCTCTATCTTAAAGGGGAGCTGTACATTGGAGGTGTTGGGAAGAGCATGTACAGCAGCTTGCCCAGGCTAATAGCATCCCGGGAAGGATACAAGGGCTGCCTGGCATCTGTGGACTTGAATGGAAGACTCCCTGACCTCCTAGCAGATGCCCTACACAAAGTGGGGGAGGTGGAGCACGGCTGTGGAGGTGAGGACATGTGAAACACCTGTGAATCATTCGGTGTTCTGATTTCATTGTACTTCACAGGTGGTACTCCTGAAAAGAGGGGAGCAGGTAGCTGAAAATTAATCACACATCATTTGTTAGGGCCTGAAACATCTTCGTTGTTCTGTGTATTATTATTTCCTTTCAACCTAATCTAACGTGCAATACTGTCATGCAGCAGTAAAGACATTCAGCTGCTTTTATGGACCTCTAACAAGAAAACACTCAACAGATTGGACAGTTCTGCCAAGGCTAAATAGTCACAAAAAATCTCAAATAAGGTGGCCATTACTTAACAAAGGCCGACCTGGATGTGACAGAATAGATGTATGCTGTATACGTACTTGAACTGGTGGTGACGCTTGGAGAAGGTCAGACATTTTTCTCTGTCAGTTTTGCACCATTTATTAGTTACCGGTGAGGAGCTTCAGTTGGTGTAAAATGATTGTGGCCCAGTTGTGAAATAGTTATTATTATTAATCTTCCTCTGATTGGGGGGGGAAAAAAACAGAAAACTCAAAAGTGTCATGTGAACTTGATTCAATACATTTTTGAGTTTTCTCAATTTTTTTGTTATTGACTTTGCTGCTGTGTTAATTTTGGCGGAACATTTTCATTCAGTTTTAGTCTTAATTTTTGAATTTTTGTTTGTATTATTGTGGACTAAATCTAAAGTCGATTAAGTTTCAGTTAGAGTTTGCTGTTGTGAGAGTTGTTCCACACTTGGATCAAATGGATATTATTTACCTGGATCGTTTCCCAACTTCTCCCACATCACACATTGTCTTAAGGGGAGCATTGGATCTCGATTGGATCTCACCTCCCCTGGAAATTTTCATCTCGTTTTTGTTCGTGGGTAAAAGTATCAATCAATTCTGATCCTGAAAAATCACTTGTCATGGTCCTGGGTCACTTGAACAGTGTTTGTGAGATCTTAGACTTTTCAAGTTTTATTTTCTATTTGATATTGGTTTCTTTTTTGTTTATTTTACAATGTTTTTGGCTTTTCCCTAGTCACTGATTTTCTTTAGAATTTAGTTTTCCCTTAGTGTTTCATCCTCTTGTGTCAGTCCAGTCAGTTGCTTTTAGTTTTTCATCCCTTGTCTCATCCTCTGTGGTTTAGTTCAGCTGTGTCTTGTTTTCCCCAGCTGTTTCCACTTCCCTGATTGCCCTTCTGTGCGTAGATATATAATAACGTCTTCGTCAGAGCATCTGTTCCCTTTGCCCAAGTGTCTCTTAGCCCCCTGTGTGTTTTCTAGTAGCTTATAGTTTTCTGTTTTCCCCTTTTTGATTTTGCAAACAGCCAAAAAACCGGTTGCTTTCAGTTCAGTACGGTTCGCTTTCACACATCGGCCTTTGGGTCCTCCTCCACACAGTCTATAGCATCCACTGGTCCATGACAGCAATGTTATTCATGCTGCAATAGCTCTATTTAAGAAACACTGAGAAAAGTGAAGAGGATGAAGCTGATAGTTATCCACAACATTGTTTATTTTGTGAAGCATCGGATGGGTTTGAACAGGTAAAGTACATTCTGTCTGGCCTCAAGTACGACAGGCCTAAGTTAAACATGCATGTGTTTTTCAATGAATTGTTGAATCTAGTTCAGCTCCTAGTGATCTTCAACTGCTCTGATCTTTAGCATTAAGGTTCTCTCAGCCTTTGACGTAAAGATTCAGAAACATTTTCTGTTGTCAGTCCACATGGAGTGCGTGTACTATTGGCTTGTAACAATTCGAAAACTAAAACGCTGGTAAAAGCTGTACTCTCTGCAGATTGTTCACATAAAAAGCCAACTGTGAAAATGCTTGCAATCGTGATTAAGCCATTAGGCCTGCGGTCAAAAGATGGTTTCCTTGTTTTGTTATACCTTCCCTCTACAGTTGGTGAATTGTTATACTCTTAATATCCATATCCAGGGTTTGAACCATTTAAGTACATTTTCAGTGTTACCATTGCGTGTTAAAACTTCAGTTTTAAGTGAACTCTTATACATCTGCTCAGGTTTTACTAACAATTCATTTGGATGGACAGGACTCAGACAACTACCAAGCACATGCACGTGCTTGATGCCGTTATCTACGCAGATGTGGGCAATTCATTTTCCCGAATGGCCACATAAGAAAGTCGGATTGTTGTGAGCGCACCAATAAGCTAATAAAGAGAGAAACTCAATACAGAGCAGAATTCAGTTTGTCGTAGTGGTGCAGCCATCCACAACAGTCCTAGTTTCCCATGTGGATTGCCCTGTGAGAAAATTAATTGCCCATCCTGGATCTAGAGGGTGTCCTCAAGGGAAAATTAGTCTTCTGTATCTGCAACTCAGTAATCCATATCGTACAGCTTTTGTACAGCAACTAGAGTGAAGCTTGTTGGACTTACAGAGTCAGATACATTTGAAAACTTTAACAGATCAGCAGCTGATAGCTATTGTGTGTTATGAACATGATTTTTATGAGTAAGAGTAATTATATTGGACTGACTTTGGTGCTAAAAATGTGGTTTGGTGGTGCAGAAGAATTAAGGCAGTCTCGGCGGTGCAAACACACAGATAAAGTTGATACGCAACATAACCTTTAATTCTTTGTGTTGTTAACTAGATTGTGTGCTTAAGTTAACTAAAATTAAGCACCCTGGATCAGATAAAAAAATATGGATGTTTTATCTAAAATTTCCTTGACTTTAGTCAAAAGTTTACAGTTACATTCACACAGGCTGCCTTGGTGCTCAGTGTTAAGTGGTAACGGTCCTACGCTGACCTACATGTGTAAAAGAGCAATCGGAAAGACATCACAGTCAGCGTGCTGTTGTATACAAGCAAAAAAGATACCCAGTCATGAGCAGATGGCAACAAGGACAAGGATGAGAAGAAAAACGGGCAACGTTTTACTGACAGTATGGCTTTTTTGTAGAGCTATGGCTGCTGCTGTGCAGAAGTGCCCCAAATCAAACTGGCTTACCACAGCTTGTTACTTTTGCTGTATGTTATTTATTCCGGTAGGCTAGAATTGAAGATGTGTGAATAAAATAAGTGGGGGCAGAAAAACAGCTGGTAAATCTGCTGTAAATACCCTGCAGGTCCCAGCACCACCTGCACAGAGGACTCCTGCCACCACCAGGGAGTGTGCCTGCAGCTGTGGGAGGGCTTCTCATGTGACTGCACCATGACCACCTACGGGGGGCCTTTCTGCAGTGACCGTAAGTGCAGCTGTATTATACCTCACAGGGAAAAGTCTGATTGAGATGTTACTGATCAGATCGTAGAGTCAAATAATTGGCCAAAGAAAATGATTTGTTTTCAAAAGAACAGCCAACAGCATTTTTTCATGGAGTCACTGGATTTTAGAGCTTTAAAAAGATTACAGGAAGAAAGAAAAGATGTGCAAAATTCATTAATGAGGATGTTAATTGTGGGATTGCCCTTAATAAAATGAAACCAGCTGCTCTGTAAGGTAGTAGCGGAAACTAAGGATTCATGTCATCACTCCAATAATGATGTAATAATCAAACCTCCATTGTATATTGTAGCTATTTTAAGCGAATAACAATAAGACTCTGTTTTTCCTATTAGTCAAAAACCATGTGAATATGAAAATTTGCAAATATTGTGCCTACATTTGAAAGCATGGTAATATATTACATTTCTAACTCAATGGGCCGATTGTGCTGTAATTGTGCATAACAAAGTCATAGCACCACATTTCAAACTTCTCATCTGATTGCTGCTTTCACTATAAAGGGCCCTCGACATCAAATATAAAAGACCCGACTTTTACCAGGAGCCCCCCCTGATACCCCTCGAGCTCATCGGTCAGGGTGAGTTAGGCTTCATTTGCTGGAGAGGCATTTAGAGTAACAAAGAAACGTCTTTGCGGTAATCATTATCCAAATGTGCTGGTGTGTGTTGTTTAAAGCAAGAAAAGGACAATGTGCTATGAAAGCTGTAGGGCGAGTGTGAGAGGATAATTTGCAATAACACTGAGTGTAAGAAAGCCAAATTTGTAAGGGGAAGCTTCACATTGTAGGAAAACACATCTCATCAATTATCATTATAAACGAATTTCTGTTGGCTGTTTACACTGAGTGTAGCATAAGTGGAGCGCTTAGCTCACTAAATAAGGTGTTTTTTCGAGTAGGTGATTATCCGGCTTTACCTTAATATCATCAAGCAGCCTTCTTCTTTCACTTGTTCCCACAGTTTCTAGTTTTAACAAATACACAGCCAAATGTGCTTCCTGTCATTGCCTACAGATCTGAAAATCAGTAGTTTGTCCACTGTAGGCTTTATGTTTTACATCTAAATGTGCTACGTCACGGATAACTGCGCCGATTTGTGAAAGTTCAAACGATATTGTCATTTTAAATATGAATATAGTCTGTTTGAATACCTGCTACAGCATGTCTTAGTATTACAGATTGATATGCTGGTGCTTTTTAGTGTTTCTGCAGTACCTTCATTTGAACAGGCAGGAATTTGTTGTTCAATAAAGGCTTGAATTGGACCTAATGAAAATACTGATTGCATCAATACCAAAGGTGGTATTGGTATCGGATCGATACTAGTGTGATTGGATCGATACTTTGTTTCTATCCTCTAAGTTCATTATGCAGGCCACTGGATTGTGTTAAATAAATATTTTTTAAATAAAAAAACTATACCTTTACCATGCACTATGTTTTATTTATAGCCTGTAGCAAATGTAAGTGTTTTATAGACAGGCGCATTTACATATACTGCCATTATAAGTTAAAAGGAGTAGTGTTAGTCTTGGTATCAGCAATACTGCTCCTGTATTTACTTGGTAGTGCACAGCATTATTAGCCCTTAATCAAACAACTTAATTTGATACGGCAAGTTAAAAAAATTCTTGCATTTTCCATGTCACATAAATGATTCTAAAGAGTGAGGTTTTTTCTTCTTTTTCTTCCTCCTCCTTCTTTCATCCATTAGAACTGCAGAAATTTGTGTTGATTCCCTTTCCACACAGATAATACTTCTAGTCGGCCGTGGCTTGTCAAAGCAAACAGCATGTCCGCTTACATAAACAACAACAGCAAAAACAAATTGTTGATCTTTATTAACCTTGGAAAGGATTCCAGTCATGAGACATTATGGCAATCGACAAAATGTTCAAAGGACGCATGATAAAACCCCTCCCAGAATCAGATAGAGACCATCTCCAGTGGAATTTCAATATTTTTCTGTAATTGCAGTTTGTCTCATGCACATCACATCATCTGAGCTGGAATTTCAAATGGCTGCCTACGGCTAAATCTTCACACCATCTTTTTCTGAGTGTTGCAGACATGAGTGCATTTACAGCAATATTTGTTAGCCTGCAACAGAGGCAAGCACTCCGTGATCTAGCTGTCGGATGCATCAGTGTGGTTCTGTCAGTGTATTTTGATTTTCAGGACAGAAGCTGCCAACAGAAAATGTTTCAGATCTTTCATTTCTCTATCCCACAAATTTTCTGTGTTCACTTATCTGAAATGTATTCCTGTAATTGTAAAAGGCGTGAAAGAGACACTTTTTAGATAGCGGCAATAATAACATTTTCAGCAACAAAAGGGGGGGAAAAAGAATTTCATTGCAGCGTTTTGGGTTTTCATCTAGCAGTGTTCAGGGAGGGCTCTCAATCATGCGGGTGGTAAATGGCATCGCTGGCCAATATCAAAGGTCAAACCAATACATCAGTCCAACTCGGAGGAAATAACAAGCCTCATACCTCACATTGATCCATCATTGAAGTCATTAAAACTAATGGAAATGTGACTATAATGTGAATACACAAACAAACACGTAGGCAGGACCGTCTTTTGTAATCATCAGTATTAAATGGTAAAGCCTGTCTCATCCAAACCACAATCTGCTGCTTTGTTTATCTCGCCATCATTAAAGCCAGATCTACTCCTCCCACCTTTGTCTGCTGCATCTGTGCACCAGCGCAGAAGGTCAGCTATATATTCCAAGAAACAACCATTAAAGAGAAAGACGACTGGTGTGCTTTACTGATCAGATTTGTTTTTTTTGTTTTTTTTTCCAAGAGGGGATTCATAAGAAACAAAGTTGGAGAAGTCTGGAGGCTTGTCAGACAACTCATTTTTTCTCAGTTAGCTTGTGCCTCAGTACATTGATATTCATATAAAGCGAGCAATTTACCAAGTCTGCTATAAACATCTGGGCTAATTATCTCTAGGTCATTGTTTTATCACCAAAATCACTTAGAATGATGCACTGCGCTCAATTTTTAACGTTTCTTTCTGTAAACATATGGAGTCTGTAATTATTGGTTAACCTCTGCAGTGGCAGATAATTGTTTTGGCATATTCATTACGTGTGTGTGTGTGTGTGTGTGTGTGGAGACAGAGTGCATGGAAACATGTACTCTATGTGAGCATTTTCAACTTGTGCTAATGTCAAGTAAAATTCAGTAAAAATTTCTGTCATAACAACCACAGTCTAAACATTGTATTTAAACTTTATTTAAAAAAAAAGAAAACACAGTAAAAAAAAAAAAGGCGTGACATTAATAATACAATGTTCAATTGCTCAATGGACAACCGTTTATTTTAACTAAACGTGACTCTTCCCCCATGTTCTTCTCTAATCTTCTGTGTCCTCCCACCTCGTCAAACTCTGCCAGCCGACGTACAGTAAGCCTCCCGCACACTGAACTAGCACATGAAATTCCACCTGACATGGCTTTACATAACCATAGCATTAGCAGATTGGAGCCCACCTTTGGGTTAATTTGTAAATCAGCATTTCGCTGGAATTGTTTGATTCCTGTGGATAAAAGGCAGACAGTAAACAGAGTTTCCAGGCATGTAGGCAAGTTACAGTAGACAGCATGTCCTGTTGCACGTGCCTTGTTAGCAAGCATTATCTTTAGCTTTTACTTTCTAACAAGATATAATGAATTCAATCAAAATTGCAAAACTGGAAGACTTATTAAAAGATTTGAAATAGACCAAATGCAACTTTTATGACATTTAAAAAAAACTGTTAATTAGTTTTACGTACAAATTCATCGTCTGAAAAACCAGTGGTTATTTTTATATAATTATATTTCAAGTGTTTATGTAAAGAGTGAAAAAGGGGGACATGTCATCTTTTATAATGCACTCTAAAGAGCAGAAAAACTGGAAGTTTCACTGCTCAGTCAAATCCTATTTTCCCTTTGACCTTCATTTCAGGTGGAGTCATTCTCGATTATGAGTGTGTCCCAAAGGCCACAAGGATAATCCAGGATAGAGGTTCAGACTTAATCTTGCACTCCGGGACAGAGGCTCAAGAAAACATATTGCTGTTCATAACTTGGTGACCTATAAGGAATAGACTTTTGAGACACTACAAAATCTGGACTATTTAAACTGTTAGCAGTCGGACGTACCGCCCACGGGACATTGGATGGTTTAGGGGACTAATAGGACTGCTAAGGGGTTAAAGTCAGTGGTTTGGACTAGCTTGGGATCCATCACCATACTGTATCTCTTGGAAACCTGACCTCTGTGCCTTTCGTCCCTTCTGTGAGAAACATAAACATTATAAAGCTGACATATTAATCAGGCTGCAATTTAAAAATCCAGAGCTTTCATTTATACATTACTTGTTTGAAAGGCCTTAGTAATTACAGTATAATTCATTCACTTTAGTCTTGAACTCTAAAGTGAAATTGACTGTGCTCGCTTTCTGTAAAAAGATGGGTAGTTGTGTATACTTCACTTCAATTTAAGTCAGATTAAAAGAGACTATATTGTGTTTAACAGAGATACACCATTGAATTCACAGTTCCAACTACTCAGACCAATCAGATTCAGTGGCGTTTATGCAGACATTAATTAGATGTTGTAAAACCAGGATGGGATTAAAATAAATAAATGTTATTTTTCAAGCCAACCACCGTCATATAACATTACGTGCTGGGACAGAGCGGTCCTGTATGATTGATGAATCTGCTTGAATGCAGAAGTTTGTGAAAGAAGTCCTTCTGCAGTTACCTTGAGTGGTTCAAGTCCAAGTTCAGTTACATCATGACCATTGTACAACATCTTGCAGTTGCCAGCTGCATACAGAAATTAATAATAGCTAATGCATTGCTGAAAACACGTCTCTGTCCTTGGGACAGATGTCTGTTCATGCAAGGTTTTACTCCTTGTTTCTTATTTCACCTTAATACTCATTCTGATAGATGGCTGTGTGTGGGGAGAACACGCAGACTTGTCACGTAAAGGCCTGACGGTGGATTCAATTCAAATATTTCAGCTATAGGATTTTAGAATTATTAAGGGACTGAATTAAATTTGACTTCCTACACAAAAAACAAAGCATGCCTGATTTAACTGGACCACAATTCAGTTCCTTGAAGGTCGTCTCCTCGTGCACGTTTTCAAGCACAGCTGTGATTTTTAGATCATCCTGGAAGTTGTGTTTAACCACTTGCATTAGTCACCTGCGATTTCGTCATGGAAGTCAAACTTCCACAGAGAGCAAAACATCTGTGTCAAGCTGACCCAGCTTTTTTGTTGATGATCATCACTGTAGAGGAAAGCTGGACCCTGGCTATGTCCCAGTGACATACAGCAGCCTTAGCTGAAAGAGTCTAGTATCCAAACATAAAGGTGTTTTGTTGTAATGTCCTACAGCCTATAAGGGAGAACATTTGGCACAAACCACCTGGACTGTTTTGTTTATCATCATGTGCCAGCACATAGCGCTCTCAAAGGGAAGGTGGTTTTTTTTAGCCACACGAAGAAAATCTTCCCTTATTACCCACCCTACTCAGCCAATTTGTGTCGCTACCACTTTGTATTATTCTTCAAAATGAAATTCAAATCGAGGGGTTTTGTTTGACACCACAGATCTAAGACGCACCGCAAACCAACACATGAAGTACTTTCTATTTGTGGATTAGAATGAGAAAAATACTTGTATTATCAATTTTTTATAATGAATGAATGTTTGTGATTAGATTTCTCTATGGGCTGTTTCAGTTGGTCAATTCATGATCATTTTAGCATATTATAAATTTCTATTAACTTTTACCATATAGAAATTATGCACACTTAACCACTGTCTTTAGATGCCCTTTATTAGCAGACACCTGCCTTTGTTGGCTCTAGAGTCTCTATTATAAAATATCATTCCTGACAGATCTCTGCCCTGTGTGAGTCATGTCTAAATCCTGGGCCTCAGACTGCTGGCATAGCTCCCTGCAGCTATATTAAAGAGGTAGAAAAGCTTAAACAGAGTGTAATTGACTGGCAGAGCTTACAGGGTCATAAAGGTTCACCTGTGATTTACAGGAAGCACTTCTTTAATCTTTGTAATTCTTTAAATATTTCCTCCTCCAGTGAAATACACCAAAGGTCAATGTCTGACCACTCAGGGCATTTTTACAGCTTTGTAGCCTTTTAGGCATAACTGCAAAACTTTTGACATTTACATAGATGTGAAAAGAAGTCAAGCACCTGAGGGAGTAATGCCCCCTTTAACTGATTTTGGCTTATGTCCTTGCAGTTTCTCACATTAAAAATATCTTTGTTGTCTTCTGTGTTATACTTCAGTGATTTTCTCTCAAGGGCAACAATATGTCACAGGCATGTTTTTGCAAATAGAAAAAAACCCCACTTATAAGTATGATTAATTGCTAATCGGTCCGTCTTCCGATTTGTGCCAGTGTTGCCATTATTTTGAAAATAGCTGCTCGGTGAATAAATAGATAAAATTTTCACTCTAATCAGCGATGCTTGATAGTGCACTATGTTAAGGCTCATAGTGACAGCGACACTGTGACTCACACTGTTTAATAAGCTGTCAACAAACTAAAGCAACTACATGTGTGCATGTGAAAAATGTCTTATCTTTGTATATGGGACACCAAGGGGTTAGCCTGTTTCTTCCAATTTACTAAACTGAGACCGTCATATTTACCATTTCTGTGTGGTATTTTAACTTTTCAAACACCAAACAGGCTCAGGGGACAACAAATCAGATCTGATCCGTTTGAAATGTCCTTTACCTCAAATGTCAGAGGATGGCATTAAAAGAGCTATAAAAGGACTAAATGAAATAAAATATAAAGTGAAGCCTCATGAAAAACGGACTTTTCACATCTAATCTGCTAAATAGTTTAACAACCAGACAAATACATCTAAAAAGTCCCCTTAGCCTGAACTTTTCACCTAATGGCATTGCTTTTCCTTCTTTCCTTTCCTTCATTTGCTTCCTTCCTTACTTATTGAAATTGTGTCTTGAAATGTTTGCACTTTTCAATAGTCATGAAATTATAAATTATTTTAGTATTTTTTTTCTTGTGTTTTATCTTTTAAAACACATATTCACTTATATTTTTTCACACACTTGGTAATACAGTATTCAAGTGTTGCTATTGCCAGAAGGTTGCTATAAGACACCTACAAGCTGTTTGCTAACCAGAGTTAAAAAATAAAAACAAAATTAAAAGAACTCGTCAGGGTCATGGTACTGTGCTGACACTAGACAAGGCTTTGCAGAGCTGGTGTCATAATATGTAGAAAAATATGTAGAACAGATGCTAAAGGAGGCTAGCTTTTTGAAGTTTCAGCTTTTGTTTGTCCTTAAACTTTTAATAGATAATAGACCAAGAAATTCTTTGTAGTGAAGAAATTCACACTTTTTCTTCTTCATGAACTTCACTGTGATTCGATTTCCTATTCAAGCTAACTTTTTCACCAACTGCCATTTAGCAGCACAGAGATTAACCTCCATTGTCTTATTGAAGGACTGCATGACAATCCTCTTTGTATCACCTAAGAGGTCCATGAATGGACACAAAGGTGGGACCATAAGTCCAACTTTAGTAAGGTCCCAGTGACATGGATCTAGAACTTTTGGCAGATTGCTGCAGTTGCCCGCAGTATGCATAGAAGACACCAGTTTGCCTGCAAAACCAACAACTTGAGAAAGTGCAACACAAACCAGAAACGTAGAGTGTTCACGAGTAAAAAGTGGGCTTTACCTCTGCAGCCAACATGGTTGCAGGTTTTCAACTTTTATTCTACTCCTCAGCGGGTGTTTACAGGCAAGTTGGTGTCTCCCATGCAAGCTGCAGCCAACCAGGGCAACCTTCAATCGACCAAAGCAGTCACATTGAGGTTTTTGGTGGAGGACCATCTTTGTGACTAATTTCACGTAACCAGCAGCCATGTTGGAGAATGCACATTTTTCACTAGCAAACAGAGATTACCAAGGGGTCTGAAGTCTTTGATCCAAAGGTTTGTGTGACAGGGTACAAACTCCTCAAACAGAGAAACATGTGCTGTTCAGTGTGATTAGGCACTACTGTACAAATATAGAAATTATGCAAAGACTATAATACCCATAAAACCGTCAGTCAAAACAAAAGTAAAAAAAAAAAAGTCAAAGTCAAATAGCTGTTCCCAGGACTGCGCTCTTCTGGACAGAGATCTCCGATGTTATTCCCGGGATCTGCTGGAGCCACTCGCCTAGCTTGGGAGTCACCGCACCTAGTGCTCCGATTACCACGTGGGACCACCGTTACCTTCACCCTCCACATCCTCTCGAGCTCTTCTCTGAGCCCTTGGTATTTCTTCCACTTCTATATTATATATACTATATATATATATATATCCATCCATCAATCAATCCATGATAGATAGATAGATAGATAGATATGTTAGTATTGGAAAACAATGACGTCGAGTTTCAGTTTCTACTTTTAGCTCCACTGACATCAAACAATGTTCTAAGAAAAACTATTAGAGAGCTGGAAACCATTCACAACACCAAGTATTACTAATAAAGTGCTCAGAAAATCACTCGCTGCAAACACTACCCATTACTCTCTGATTGCCAGCTTCTCTCTCCCCAGTGTTTGTCATTCAGGTAGCAATGTTCTCAACTGTTGACGCCCTTCCAGACAGAAGACTGTGATTTTATGGATTGCTGTTCAGCTGGGAACGCTTAAAGTGCTCACAATTTCATGTTTCTTAGTACATTGGCGTTTCTCTAGATTAGTGTAATATTGAATTGCACAACACATGAACACACTTAAATTGATTTTTTTTGTTTTTTTGTTTTTTTTTCCATGTACCTTTAGACATTTACTTTGAGAGTTTAAATGATTTTGCAATTTTGACTACCCTCAAAAGTAGAAAAGAAATGAAGCACAGTCACACCCAAGATTTCAGCCACTGTATTGTCATTATAGATGGCCTGTCTCTCTATTTTTTTATTGTTTTTTGTGTGTTTTTTGTCATTGAGATTAAACCTCTAAGCATGGTGCTTAATGCTCTTCTAAAAGCAAAGTAGGTGTTGATTCCCAGTGGGATCAATAGCACTAGTAGCCCATTCACATAACTCTGAGTGATTTATTTCCATCTTGTATAAAACATTGTGAGCTAGGAAGTGCGACCTGACCAGTCAGCCAGTGAAATCTGCTCCCTTAGAGACGCTGCTTTTCTGTCTTTAGATTGTGGTGATAATGTTGCGTTGATTGTGACCAATCAGTGGTTTCTGGTGCACCTACCAGGGTGTTTATCAGAAATTAATCATTTGCAAATGTGCCACATTCAATTATTACTGAACAACAATAATCTAAAGGGCAGACACAGTCTGACATCTTTGAATTAAAACTGCATAGAAAACAAATAAAGCTACTGTTGTTTTTTTTGTTTTTGCTCTGTTTTTTCCACGTTGCTCTAGAAGTTTTGACATTTTTTGGAAATGTAAAATGTAAAAAATGAACATGGTGAACTTTGACCACCAACAACACATTCATGAAGTTGTACACAGGAATCTATACTGTGCATCTTTGCACATTGTAATGGTGTCAATAATTGATATTTGTTAATGTTTTTAATCATAAGAAGTTGAGTATCATATACTTTATGCTTTTACCTCAGTATATCTATAGTATATCTATAAAAAGATATCATTAGTAATGACACTTTTTGGGTGTATATAAGGCCCAAATATAAGGCATTTGTTAAACATTTTAAGGTGTAGCTCTGGGCATAGCAGCTTCTGCCTATGGACCAGTAGGTCCAATAATTTGGTCCGGACTGAAATATTCTGAAACTGTTAAATGGATTTACATAAAATTTACATTCATAGTCAACTTCAGTGGTGGCTTGACTTTGATCATTCATGAGGTCAAAATATCTATTTAACCATTTCTTTGCTCCAGCACTTAATCCGTCTTATATCTTGGTTCTCGTTAAATAATTCAATCACAGGCTGACATAGCAGCTAGTGAGGCTTTATACTTGGAGATTTTACATGCTCAGCGTGGAGACTGAAGAGCATTAAGGCAGGTATTTACACTGTTCGCAGTGTAAATACCTGCCTTAGTGCTCTCATTAGCCTCAAGAATTTACATCATCAGCAATCAGTAATTCTTTCTTCAAAAATAATCCAACTCACCATTTAAAGCAACTAGACATTGCTTCTCTGACCCCTTGCAACCTCTGGGTAACGTGTCACGGATCAGGATAATTTAATGCAAGCTGATAGCTCATTAGAATGCAAACAGAAACAGGCTGTGCTAAGCTATGTTTGACAGATTGGAAAATACAAGCCACACTGCCAGTTTCGCTCAGATATGCGACAGGTTATTTCATGATTAGTCATGGTCTCTTATGACTCACCCTGCAAACACTGACTGCTGGAGAGGGAGTTCAATCTTCTGCCAATGTCACACTGACTAACAGAGTTAGGAGAAATATCCAAACCTCTATAACACACACTTCACTCACTCTGTCTACCAAGGAGTTCAAACCACAGTTACATTGTCTGTATTTGGAAGTGACGCGAAGCAATCTAGCGTCGCTACGGCGCCATTGTTTGGACTCACAACAACAAGTGGCCCTTCTTGCGTGAGTTGTATTTTCATACCTTTTATGAGTTTTAATGGAGTTTTCTCAGTGTCCTGTGCTAGTGTTTGTGCTTTATACGAGCTTGTTTGGAATTTCACCATAGCATATATAAAATGCAGTTTTGCGAAACATTACTTTTAAAAGTAACTTGATGATTACTCCTACATTATTGTTGCATTACAGCATTACCTACCAAGAGACGTAACTCATAGTACTTTTTTCATTACATCCCTACAAAATTTAACTTGTGCATGTTGATTATGATATACAGAGTGAGTAGCCTACTGTACACTGATGCGCACTGATTATACTTCACTGCAATCTGAGTTTATGCTACATCTTCTCCAACACATAACCAGAAACAAGCTTGGCAATTCATTATCCATCAGAGCAGCCCACCAGTGTGTCGAAGCTGCACTTAGTTTTCTGTTCTTTCTTAAATATATGCAGTGGAGCTCCTTAGTGGCTGACAGACACTGATTATCAACTCAGCACAAAATAATGCAAATACTTCTGCAATGTAATGGCCTTTCAGTCATTTTGAAAGCTGACCTTAGCATGCTAAGCTGTCACAGCCGTACAACCGGATACACTGTGCTATAGCAAAGAGTCAGAGGGAGACTGAAGTATTGTGAATGTATCAGGGATTTTCTTTTCTTCTTCTTCTTTTGCGACAGGAAAAATGCAGCAACATTTTAACAGCAATGGATGGCTTACTTGAAAAAGTAACAACAACAAAAGTTATAGAGTAAATAGTAATTAGGGTTGTCAAAGAAATCAACACTCATCAGAAAAGTGTTTACCAGTCTAAAAATGAAATAAGATGATGCTCATGATATCATATTCGTTTTTTAAATGAAGATGACTGTTTGAGTCACTGTCCCAACTCAGGCAAAATCGCTGATATAGGAGTTGAAAAAGTAGAAACCTGAAGGAAAGAAATCTTTTTCAAGTTTTTCAAAGTTTGCATCATCTCCCTCTGTATAATCTGGAAATTTCTGATCTTCTGCACTGATGTATGCTTTGACATGGGTCATGTCTTCAATCCAGCCATGCCAACAATGCAACCTGCACGTGGTTACAAAAACTGAAAGCCACAACCAGTTTAGCAAGACCAGCATTGTTTTTCGCATGCACCGTAGTTCCCGAGAACAAGAACAGTGGATGTAAAAAGCCAGACTTCTTGCAGCAATAGAAGATGCCCACTGCTGGGCATTTTTTTTTGTGTGTGTCCTGTTTGGATCTTTAGCCATCAGAATTGTTGTCTTAAGGCCAAGAAAGATGCCAAGCGATTTATTTTACCAAGTGGATCATCATGACCTTGCCATATTGGTCCATTTGATTGACCTTTATTATAATTATGTATTTATTTTATTTTATCGGTTGCTACAAACGGGACAGACATGACTGGGGGATAGGACAGGGAGAAAGAATGAAAGAAAGAGAGGGAGAGAAAGAAAAACAGAGGGGAGAAGAGACGGTGAGAAAGGGGGGAAGAAAGAAAGAAAAACAAACAAAACACCTGGATCACCTGTATGGAGAAAAAAAAACAGAAGAGAAAAGAACAAAAAAAAGAGCAACATAATAAATACAGCACCATCACAATAAACTAGCTAGCAGTAGATAACAGTAGATACTGAATATTAAACGATATTGTGCAGCACGCAAGATAGACAGCGCACAATGTGCTTTGAGGCAGCAGCCAAGAAAGGTGTAGTCCGCGTCTGTGAACACCTGTGTGCACACCTGTGTGGATCAGCATGCTTGTATTCCAAAGGTTTCTCCATGTAACGATCTGCTAGGGAGTGTGGGGAGCCACAGCCCCGTCCACCAGGGTATGAAGCAGGTATGGAGGAGATCCAGGCCCCAGAATCCAGAGGCCCCAGAGTACAAGGACCCGAGGAGGACCACCAAAAGGGGGGGAACCGTGCCACCCTCCTGGGAAGAGCTGAGTAGAGCCCCAAACGAGAGGTCACCCAGCAGCTACGGAGCAGAGGCCAGAGGGGGTTGCAGTGGCGTGCCCGTGGGCTCTGCCGGCAGCCAGCTGTGCCAGAGAGGACCGAGCTTCAGGCCCAGAGGCCAGAGGCCTGAGGGCATCCCACCCCCCGGAAAGGGGCCCAGCCGGGCCACAGGCGCCAGGCCCCGCCAATCGGCCACCAGGAGTGAGCCGGTACATACATGAGCGCCCAGCCCCAGTCGACAAGAACCACCAACACACCAACGTCTGAGGGCATCAGCCACTGGCAGGAGTGTGGTGAGGGGAGATAGGCCTCCGTACTTAGGAGGGCCTGAGATGTACCCAGAGAGGTTGAGTCTAAGACCCAACCTGACATATAGGCTGTATCCCAATTCAGGGTCTGCAGCCTTAAAGGCCGCATTTCAAGGCCGATTACGTCACAGCGGCGCGCCGAAGGCTGTCCCAATTCAAAGGCTGCTCGAAATGCGGCCCTCAAATGCGTCCTTCATTTCCCTGAATTTTAAGGCTGTGGCAGTGTAGACTTCGTGGCCCAACATATCCCAGAATGCATAGCGCGGCGGTGGGTGTGGATAATTTTGCCGAAAAAAAACGGCGGATGAGGGGCGCCGAAGAGTAAACTTTAAGTAAGTACTGAATATTATGTCACTTATTTATGTGCAAATGTTTAATAACGAAGAACATTAAAACATTACTGTTGGCCACATGTCGGCAAAGTTATGTGACATTAGTGACGTTTGTACTAACTTGGTTTTAAAGCCTTTACTTTAAAATATACGCCGTTCAATAGCTGAGCTTAATCTTACAGAGAATGATCAAAGCTCATGTAGAAAGAAACAAACAAATGAACAAAAGATTTTCTCCTTCATTTCTGTCAAACAAAGCTGTATGACACGTTTCCAGCTGTTAGTATCATGGTTGCTAGGCAACCTGGGCAGCGCAACGGAGGCTAGACCGTCCCATTTCACAAGCCTCGCACTTCCGGCCTTAGCGGTCTTTGAGTACGCGGCCCTTGAGGATCGTTGAGGCTGCGTACTTTAAGGCTGCAGACCCTGAATTGGGATACAGCCATAGACACAGACGAACAGGCGCACGCGGACACAACTGCATTCCCAGCCCCATATACACAACCAAATACTCGGCACTCACCCAACGTGTAGACAGACACAAATAGACACTGCACAGACAGTCACACTCCCCAAACATACTCTATATCCCAGGTCCAGGTACCCCCGCCCCCAGAGGGGCAAGCCGCACCTAGACCCAGGAGATGTAACCCTTCTCTCTGGGGTGGAGGCAAGCGGACCACCTCCTTATCTGCAGTAGCAGGGAGGCCCCGCATCCCAGACCCCAGTCTGACGGCCAGCACCTCCTCCCAGCCCCCCAGCCCTGACGGCTAACAGAACCGGGGTGAGTGAAGACCCCAAACCTCCCTACGCCCGCTCATATGTAGTGTTGCTGTGTGCTGTTCTGAAGTGCATTTAAAACATCAGAGAGCAGCACGGCTCCTCCCGAAAACCCGTAGTGTCTATATGCATTTAAAATTGAGGGTAGGGCACCAGCGCCAGAGGTGGGTTGGAGTACACCAACAATCCTCTGGATGCTGTAAAACGTGCCCACCCCCAAGGCCCTATATGTATGTGTTATGTGAGAGTGTGAGTAATGTGGATGTCTAGGTTGCAGAATAAAATTGAGGCACAGGCGGCCAGAAGGGGACAGAGGGGGAATGCCTCCCCTGCACCCTGGTGACATACCTGCACCCCAAGCCCTGCGTGTGTGGATGGGTGTGGTAGAGCCTTAGCAAGACCAGCATTGTTTTTCGCATGCACCGGAGTTCCCGAGAACAAGAACAGTGGATGTAAAAAGCCAGGCTTCTTGCAGCAATAGAAGATGCCCACTGCTGGGCATTTTTGAAACCCCCACCCCACAGTTTGAAGGCACTTTTTGCTTTAAATTTCAGAACAGGAGGCCGTATCCATCATCTGTATACAGTCCATTCATGCTGCTCTAAATCACATCGATAGCAACAATTCTTCAGCATTCCAAAAATCATATATATCATCAATAGGTTTAGTCTCTCAAGAATTATAAGATACAATAGTTGTGCTTTTATATGCCGAGTTACAACTAGCATTTGGTCCAACCTTAAATATTTAACATTTTATTGCTATTAGAGTCTCATAATCTGATAATATAAAACTCATCCTTGAAGTCATTGGAATCATCCAACTGCATCACAGTAGCCTGTAAATAAAATATAATAAGGTAAATCTGTCCGTCCTCCGAGACCCACCCATGATTTATTCAATAATACTAACATTTTTTGGTTAGATGAATTAATTCTTACCAAACAAACATTTTATGTCCATGAAACCAATGCATACTGAGGGAAAGTAGCCATTAAAGGATTATTCTGTGCCTGTAATTCAAGCATCATCTTCTCAGACTGTATTAAACGCTTGCTTTGTTAAAAGTAACTGACTCTATTCTTTAGTGGAACTCGACTTAATGTCATCATGCTCGACAGCTCCTTCAAGCAGAAAAGACTTATTTAAAGATAGAGCTTTGCTAATTACCAGGTTGTGCTTGTGGATTTAAATACAGAGTGCTATTTAATCACCTCCCGTCCAAATTAAAACATGTAAAATCACCAATGCTGCACTTTAAATAGGTTGCAGGGAGTAGACTTCTGTACTTGTGAGGGTGAAAACATTGCTTATAATTAAATTACAATATAAAGCTATATTTGACACTTGCCATATTCCTTAATAAGCTTGATAATATTTGGGAAAGTTTCTAAGTCATTATAAGTATGTATTAAACTGAAGAGGAAAAGAAAAATTGGGTTCAAGGAGACGCCAGGAGTACATCAACTGGAGGGCAAGTCATAAAAGAAGAGAAAACGCTTACCGGCTTAAAAATGTATCTCGAAATTTGTAGAAAAAGTTTTTCAAGCAATAACAACGTCATAGCAGCGGTTAGAAATTTGGGCTATCATGTCAGAGATGCCCCAGAAAATAAGTATTCTGGTTGGAAATTATGTGAATAAATAATGTAGAACATGATTACTGGTTTAGGGCACAGTTAACGCTGAAACTTGACTGGCCTGTTTGCTGTTTTAAATTGTTGGTCATAAATGGCTGCAGCAGTCTTCTGTTCATCTATATGTAATTGCCCACGTTAGGCCTCCGTTAGTCTAAAAGTGCTTGCACGGATAATGAGACTTTAAAAAAATTCAGTCTATAGTGCTATGTGGGAATAGTTATTTCAAAGAATTTTATTTTTTTCCCTAACAAAAATATCTCAGGAGAAAAAGACATAAGTATAGCTTCCCAGCTTCATCTCACTTTGTGTGTCAAGGGGAGACTGCATGGAAAGACCTTATCGTATTATAAGCAAACAATAAAACTGAAAGATTCCCTTAAAAGAGCTATCAGGAAGGCTTTATATCAGCCTGAAAAAGCCTTGGTGTGCTGGCCGATTTAAACAGCCATAGGCAGTTTTAGATTCCATAATAACAACATAAGAGCTGAGCAGAAGGCTGCGTCTGCAGTTAGAACAGTGTCATATCCACCGAGGATCTATTTGCATTAGAGAGGAGAGCTTATTTTTTTTTATTTTTTTTTTTATAATAACTGGCAATTTGTTAAAGAGGATGTTTTGAAATAATCTTCATATAAAGGCTATTTATTGAAAGAATGCTTTTATTTCTAAATTGCTTTGTCAATAACCAAAGAAGTAACAGCAATCATAATGCGCCTGTAGGTGAAGTAACCAAGAGTACATATAATTATGGCAGTAAATGGTGTAAAAGTGGGGTCAGAGGCTTAGCAAGAGGCCTGGCACTTCTGCTCATATTGAGTGAAGTGGATGTGTAGAGATACAAGATAAAGTATAAACTGTCGCACTGGCGTTTAGTGCCTTTGTTTACTCTCTCATTTCCAGGCTGATATTCAGCACAGTCTCTGTGAGGCTCTATCAATTTTTGGGACAAACATTATGCAAGACTTGATTACCAAGTGGTCAGTCTCCACTTTGCTCTGACTGTCCCTCTGTACCCTGCTCTCCATGGGAACACGGTGGGTTTCACTTGACATCCAGACCACGCAGCAGCTCAGCCTCTGATGAATGCTAGTCTATGCTGGCTCCCGGGGGTAGGCCGGGGCTTCCTAGTCTCTACTGCAGGGGCTGTGTGAGAGGAGAAAGGTTACATTCAGTTTACATCATAAAGGCTAGACGGAGACACACACACACACACACACACACAGAGGCCTTCAGATACAGAGACTGCCTCTATCTGGCTTCATTTCTTTCTGTCACTCTTTCTAACACTCAAAGACACAGCGACACACTCACTTATACATCATTCAATTGCTGTTCCTCTTACAACATCAAGCTCTCACTCTGTTTGGTGCTCAATAAAATTAGACCCGCTGTAATGAAGAATTTAGGAAGCGCAACTTCTAATGCAGTTATGATGTATTGTGTTTTTTACATCATTTTTCAGAAGCCTGCGTGGGCTACGAAGCTGAACCATCATAATATCTGAACTAATCTAAAGCAACTGGTATAATTGAATACTATACATTAGAGAGCTAAAACTTTACATTTTATACACTTATACATTATAGAATGCTTACTGCACTCAGGTCTGACACTGCCCTGCAGCATAAGGAGGGAGTTGTGGAACTCATGTTAATGTTAGGTCAGGTCAAAGTGATTTTATCAATTCAATCTCATAAAAACGTACAAATAGTCAGATCGATGTTCTAATATGTGTTCTACCTGCTTCAATTTCATGTGTTTAAAGCAAACTTGGCATAGAATTAAGGTCAAGCAGAAAGACATATTTATTCATTTACATGCATGCAAATTGCCATGACAATGCAGCAAATGCATTTTCGCACTGCTGTAACTTCACTGCGCAGCTTTCTCAGTGCATGCATAAAACAGATCTCTCCAGCTGATGAATTATATCGCACTTAAAGCATATTGTCATTAAAAGTGAAAATGTGGTGCCTTAAGCCAATTTTAAACTGAAACTCTGACCCAGTACCAGGTTATGTACCAGGTTATACCAGGTTACTATATGTAGCCAGATAAAAAGACAACCTTGTCACACTGAAAATTCTGATTTTAGGCTTAGCATACTCACCTACCCATTAACATACACAAAACTGCATAAATAAAAAAGATCAAGATCTAGCAGAAGCAAGAACAAAGGACATATAAAGAGTTCATTGGTGTTAAGCCCATTTTAGTTGACCTTTAAAGCTATATGTCTGTATGCAGTCTTATCCTTCTATAATATTCAAGACTGTTTTCTTCATTTTAATGTAATGTCTGGAATCCAACACTAATCGTAAAAAAGTTGTTATGCCGAAGTAATTTGTAAAACATTTAAACCCTACATTGAACCTGAAGAAAGACTATATATCAAGGTTTTAAAACTGAAAAATTTGCTT
This sequence comes from Haplochromis burtoni, assembly GCF_018398535.1. NCBI lineage: Eukaryota > Metazoa > Chordata > Actinopteri > Cichliformes > Cichlidae > Haplochromis > Haplochromis burtoni. The sequence goes on along the minus strand of NW_024582679.1, from coordinate 183,765 downwards.
GTAATTTAAAATATATATTCTAATTTTAAAATTGTAACCTACAATTTTTGCTGTTATGAGACAGCAAAGAGTCCCACAACAAGAGTCACTCTTACCTCCACACTGGATCCTTTTCTTCTCTCTCACTGCCCGCTGATATGCCTTCCCCTTCTCCTTGTATGCAGACAGTCATTTGTAGCCTACATTGAAAATATTAAAATGGGGTTGTCACCCAGATAGCCCCCAAAAACTGAAGCTTTTGAAAATGTGGATACAATCGTGATATGGTGTGTTTTAACCCAAACAGTAACTAAACAGAGTGCTGTTTACAATGGACTAAGATGAATGGGAATCCTGCGGTTTGATAAATCCAAACTTACAAATTTTAGAAATCACAGTCACTGTAACCTCTACCTGAGCAAAAGACCTATCCAGCTTTTTATCAACACAAAGGTCAAAAGTTGGGATCTGTGATACAGGTCAGAGGTCCCCAACCCCGGGCCAGTACCGGTCCATGAGTCGCTTGGTACTGAGCTGCGAGAGTTGAGGCTAGGGTGCGAAATTTATGGTTTTTATCATTAACTCGGTTTCTCTGGGTCTTTTCCCGTGTTGTAGTTGTGTCTTATTTTGAAAGAAATATTTACACATTACCACAGCAATTACACAGTGAATTCGCATTTATTACACAGTTTTTGTCTTGGTCCTATCATTTTATTTGGTTGTATTTATCCGCGACACCTTAAAGGCCGGCCCGTGAAAACATTGTCTGACATTAAACCGCTCCGTGGCGCAAAAAAGGTTGGGAACCGCTGATATAGGTAACTTGCAGATCTGTAAAAGTGCTTTTAGCTGTAATACATTCAGCCCTTTAAAAGAGTCTTCAAAAACATTTGGCTCATTATAAAAATTAAAATTAAAACCATTGAGTGGCTAAAAACCCTATATCAAATAATAATGTGAAAAGTTTTCATATTACTTTCATACGGTGCTTTAGTTCCCAAAATTTTGTAGTTTTCTACAATGAGGAAAGGATGTGATGAAGTAGTTGTAAAAATGCATAAGTCACAAGAGAAAATGCTGCTTACCTTACGTTCAAAGTAATCTGTGTTAAAATTTTGTCGTTCAATCATTTTTAGCTTTTGATATGTTGCATTTGTTCAGTTTTGAAGGAAGAATTGGGTTTAGATCATTTTAAAATTATTGCATGCTCTTTTCATTTTTTACATATTGTCTCTTCACGTTTATGACTTTATTACCATAGATCATACAACAGCAACAACAGAAAACTCAGCATGGCATTCTGTATTTAAAAAAAGAAAGTCTTCTCATAGCATTATGTGATTGGCAGACTGTGCATCACTCTGGATGCATTTCTATGTCATTTCTATACTTGAGGTCACAACTGTTGTCATTTTCCTTCAGGCAGCACAACTGGCTGCCGTCTTCAGCTGCTGGAGCCGCCACTGTTGCCTGATAAAAGCTCATGTTCAAGTATTTCACATTTCCCTACCCACTTCTGTAACCTATTAAAACTCACGATCCATATAAAATTGGCATTCAGGAGATTCGTTTATGGAAACGGTATAGAGTAACAAGGCACTCAGACAGCTGCAGTGCTGTGAATAGCTATAATAGTCACAGCCATTGTATCTAGCACATGTTATTTTGTGGGGTCTGTCAAATGTCGTTGTGCCTCCTTGATTAACAAATTAATTACTTTAGAAAGTTTAATACATAGTTTCACTTAGTATTTGTAAGGTTATTGTCCTTACAGGCTGTAAAACAAGTGCAGAATATTTAATATACATATATTTTTTAGACAATAATAAGATACTCTTAATCCTTATGTTTCCTACATATTTCACATACATGTACTATGGAATAATAATTTTCTGTGAGAAGCAATCATAATAGCACATGATAAAAAACAGCCAGGGTCATTTTAACTCCCACATAGAAGACCTGAAATAAACGCACAACCAGCCAATCCTGAAGTCTAATCTCTCCAACATGTCCTAGGTCTGCCCCGGGGCCTCCTCACCTCCTTCCCCTAGGACATGCCCAAAACACCTCGCCTAAAAGGTGCCCAGGAGGCATCCTGGTCATACCATCTGAACTGGCTCCTTTTGATTTGGAGGAGTGGCAGCTCTACCCTGAATCTCTCCCAAACCACCAAACCTTACACCCTATCTCTAAAGGATAACTCAGACACCCTTTAGAGGAAGGTCATTTTTGATTTTATCCACAATCTCATTTTTTCACTCACTATCACTCACTTTTCCACTTGGAGACTCCAAGATGCTCCATCTGGAACAACTTTTAGTTGTCACGCCACCCATTTGAAGATGAGAAGCATGGCCTAAGACTTTGAGATGCTAATTCTCATCCCATCTGCCTCAGACTCAGCTGCTCCAGTGCAGGCTGGAGGTCACATCATCTGCAAAAAAGCAGGGATGAGACCACTGAATCCTCCTCCCTCCGAACATTGGCTGCACCTAGAAAGTCTGTCCATAAATGTTATGAGTGACAAAGTGCAATCCTGTCTGCCCAGTGTCAACCAAGCTCTGTCTATGGTTGTACAGAGACCAGAAAAAACGAAAAAGAACCTAAAGCTAAACATGCACTACAGGCAGTCATAGCACCCCTCCTGCTATGCTCAGGGCATCTTACAGAGGGAACAAACAGATGCTATTTCCTCACTTCCATGAGTGTCATTGCTGCTATGACGCAGCAGTATCAGCTCTCTTTTTTATAGGATCCATGGCAAATATTAAAAAAAATATATATATTTCAATTAAAACAACATACTGTAAATGTGCTTCTGACTTTATCCCCCGGGACCCCCAGACATTTTTTAAAAACCCATCAAATCAAAGCAGAAATAGAAAACAGTGGCACAATGAAAGCGATGAGAATGGCCCATGATTAGGAATGAATTGACAAAGTCGTAAAACATGGGACTGATGGGTCCACACAGACCCAATTTAGAAGGATGATTGGTAAAGTAATTACTAGACCTTTAAGCAAATCCAAAGAGTGGTTATACAGCACAACTTGTGACTTAATGTGCTTCATATTAAGATGTGTATGCAAAGATCCACCTATCTAAACACATTAGCAATTTAGTGAGTAGGAATAAGTATTTAATGCATATTCTTATGAAAAATTACTGTGCAATGTGATTTTCTCATTGGATGGTAGATTATTTGGGTCTAGATTAGTGCTGTCCTTCTCGTGCATGCTTGGCTAACACATACAACAGTACTGTACATATGTGAATTTGATACCATTTTGTCACAGAAGACACCCTCTCCATTTGACACACAAATGCAAATGACCTCTCTTTACCTGTTTCTCATTATCTCTTTAAAAAAAAAAACACGTCTCAGTTTCCATTCATTTTATCTTTCTCTATCTACCCCCTTGTCTTCATCGCCACTTCTTTATACGTGGCTCAAACTCTGGTCATTGTGCAACAATGGACGAGTCTCTGCATGCTCAGCAAAAGAAAATCCTTCCGATTTTTTTTCTTTGCCCCCAATTCATTTTGATAGATTGCTCCCTCACTTTGCTCATGTTCAATGAATAATAAAAAGATCTGTTAAGCTTCTTTCCTACAGTGAGGTAGACTGCTGTCCCTTATGCATTTTTCCTCAGATGCAGTTGTAATGCGAGTGATAAATTGAGGACACACACGCAATCATTTCTCACCCGATTTGATTCTCTGTACAGTCTTCAATGCACAGTAAGCACTGCTATTTGGGCAGTGATGCGGTACTCGTGATTTGACTTGGACTGTCCTAAGGTCAGGTTAATGAACTGTAGAAATAGCAGTTTGTGTTTGATTGTGCCATCAGTCACAAAAAGTATTTTTTTCATTTGCAGCTTGTGTTGGGACTATTATCTGTTGGTCTAATTTAAAAAACACTTGATGACCATTTGATAAATGTTAAGTAATAAGGCATCTGGCAATCACTTTTACATTTTCCCCATTAAGATGGAAACTGGAAAAGTGATGGCGATGCTGTTGTTTGCTAAGGATTGACATATATTTTTCCTTTAAATGATTATAAATGAATATTTAATTAAGAGTAAATGGTGCATTTTCTTTTTTCACAGCTTACAAAAGAAATGCGTGATTATCAACTGCTCCGAATTAGCTGTGCATCTATGTTTGTGTGTGTGTCATCAGGGCAAAAAGTGTTGCTGGTGACACCTACTGTAGTGGTACGTGGCACAAAATCAGTTTTGAGTACTTTGGCAGGTGCTCATATGTCTGACTGTGGACAGATTTTGCCAACACGATGGCAGCACAACCAGACACAGTCACGAAGGTTTGGATGAGTGTGGCTGACATGAAAGTAAAGGTCATCTTCGAATATGTGGTCTGGTATCCACATATCTGATCCCTTCACAAATGGTACTTGCATAAATAATTGTTTATGTAGTTTAGAGCGAAAGTGTTACCCACTGAAAAAAGTAACTGGTTAAAGCACTTTTTGCATTGCAAACAAAAGCCCAGCACTTTGCAATTCCTTACAACCATGAGTTATATTGTCCAGTGTGCATGTGTCCTTTTGTATAGTTAACTATGTATATCACTGCATAGCAATTTGATGTTAGTATCTTCTCTGCTATGCAAACAACAGCAAGACTGTTAATTCCCTCTAGCTATCAATTTCATATTAACTAGAAGCTAGCTCTTGCTATCCCATAGCTATAGTAACAGCATCAAATTGCTCCTCAAAGGTCTTAGCACACAATTTGGGAAACTTAGCTTTAAGAGGCGTTCTCAAAATGTGAATTGGAGTCCTCCAAACTCACAGACACTTATCTGTTACCAAGGCACAGTTTACATTTCACCGTGATGTTCTTTTCACCCACAAATTCAGAATAATGTGCGTCTTTGATGACATAAAGGTTTTCCTTTCTCCTTTCTTCTCTAGCGGTAGCTTTACATGCACAGTAACACAACACTAGGTTTGGAAACCTTCAAATAACACCTGCGCAGCAACTGGCCAATGAAGAGAAAGAGAAACTGTGCACATTTGTCGTGATTTTCTTTTTTTAATATGCCTATGCCTGTGTATGTGCATGCGTGTGTTAAATAGGAAAAATAATTAGAATGGAGAAAAACAGGCTGCTTGAAAAAGTAACAAAAACAGTGAAATGCAAAACCAATTTGCCACATCAGTCGTTACAAGACAAAAAAGTCTGAGCAGTCCAGAATGTTACTTTTTAATGTGTTACTCTAGTTTTCCTTTGCTGGGGCTTTCACGTTATTTCACATAAAACGATACTGCATACTACAAAAGACATCCCACAATGAATATAATCTGACATCTCTTTTTGGTTCCTGTAAAAAGAAAAAAAGTGCGGGGGGGGGAAAGAAGTATGTCTGTAATATTCAACTCAACGATACTTGATGACTTGCTCAGAGTTAATTCAACAGGGATCAGACTTCGCTCTCTAAACCCATTTCCCATCTTAAATAAACAGTCACTATGATAAAATCAGCTAAAAAAACAGGGCAGGACAAAAATACAAGTTAAATGTGCAGTATGTATCTCTGCCAAGGCTGCAAAGTCATATAAATCTTTAAATATTGATTCACAGTAACTGCATTGGGCAGGCAAACAACTGTTTATCTTCAGACTCCACTGAAAAACATTTGTGTAAAGTGAAGATACCGACAGTATCTGCCTCTTGGTGGAAAGAAGCACACAGTTAAAAAAACAAAAAACAAAATAACTCCTCCTTCAACACTAAGGATCATGACTACCCTAACCCTTTATTTGAAAAGGTATTATTTAACTATTTTGTTTTTCACACACGATTTGCGGTAATTAATAAAATAGGTGAAGTAATGCAGCCGATTTGGTTCAAGAGCCGTTCTCACCAAACTGCACCAAAATACATAACACATTAGAAGCATCTGGTCTGAATACAATGTTAGCAGTGGAGCGAGGATCTTGGAAGTATTGCCTGAAATCTCAGAATAATGACTGATTTTCTTGTTCTTGCCGTTCTGGCAACATTGCATAAATGAAGCATAAGCATTCGCTCATCTTGGTTCCTGCCACCTCCGCTCATTTAGTGGCCACTCACATGAAATATGGTGCTAATTAATGTTAAGTGCTAAGCTTAAATGAAGGAGGATGCAACAAATGGATATTGACACACATCATGTCTAAAATCACTCACTTTTTTGCTAACTATCATACTACATTTGCCCTCTGTGATTTTATTTGATTGTCATATTCCTCCTTTTTTGTGTGTTAATGGCTCGATGTGGCTTTCTGCTCACGATTCAATGAATCATATTTGATGGGTGTGAAAATTACAGTTGTGCAACACTACAGCTGTCAGCGATGATGCAAAATGTCAGAAAAATCTTTGTTTACTTCTCCTTTGGGAGTAAATTACTATTTGTTGCTTAGGCGGTAGTTAATGAGTGAATGATGGATTGATTTCAAAAGCAGCCCAGAGGTTTGGGTGTTAAAACACCAGCATAAGTGACAAAGAGACACGATTCAGTGTTTTTGTCTGTGTTACACAAGTGGATAAACGCAGTAATGACAGTAATGCAGCAAGACAAGAGTATTCAGATGTGTGTTTTCTCCCATTTTGTTTTAAGTTGTTTTTGTAACAGTGCCTTTCATTCTAGGTGTTGAACGCAGCTGTACTTGTGTAACGAGAGTGATAATAAACGTCTTTAATCATGTGGCAAGTAAAGAAGGAAACAAACACTTACGCATTCAGTGTCCACTTTGCTCGGTACACCGTGCTAGTACCGAGCTGAGCCCGCCTTTTGTGTTGAGAACTGCCGTAATTCTTCATGTCTTCCATGTTGACGTGATAGCATCAAACAGCTGCTGCAGATTTGCCAGCTGCACATCAATGATGTGAGTCTACCATTTCACCACATCAAAGGTTCTCTATTGGACTGAGATCTGGTGACTGTGGTGGCCATGCTCAAGAAACCAGTTTGAGATTTTCTGAGCTTTATGGCATGGTGTGCTATCCTGCTGGAAGCAGCCGTGAGAAGATGGGCACGCAGTGGTCATAAAGGGATTGACATGGTCAGCAGCAATACTCAAGCAGGCTGTGTTGTTCAAACTCAGCTGGTACTAAGGGGCCACAAAGTGTTCTAAAAACACACATACATACACACACACACACACACACATACCATTACACCATCAGTAGCAGCCTGAACTGTTGATATAAGGCAAGATGGAGCCATGCTTTCATGTTGCTTATGGCAAATTCTGACCCTGACCCTGAATGTTGCAGCAGAAATCAAGATTCATCTCATTCTGTTAGTTTTTGTCTTTTGCCCTTCTCCCCCGTCCCTCTTCTCAGCTGTTTCTCTTTCCCTCTTTCTTTCTCCCCTTCTTTCCCCCAGTCAAGTCTGTCCTGTATTCAGTAAGTGAAAATAAAATAAACAATAAAAGGTGAATCAAATGGACCATTACGGCAAGGCTGGGATGGTCAATTTGGTAAAGTAAATCCATTGGGCATCTTTCTTTGCCTTTAGACAACAATTCTGATGGCAAAAGAGCCAAACGGGACAGGCAAAAAAAAAAAGAAAAAAAAAGAAATCAAGATTCATTTTTCCTGTCTGGTCTTCTGCTGCTACAGCCCATCTGCTTCAAGGTTCAATGCAAGGTGCATTCACAGATGCTGTTCTGCATACTTTAGTTGGAGCTAGTGGTTATCTGAGTTAGTATTACCTTCCTAACAGCCTCTTGTTGATGATGATGCCATATAAGCAAGGACACTCCTGAAAAATATTGCCTGAAATAGCACCACGGGTTGAACGTGAAGCATATATTGTGGGCACAAATCTCAATCTCAAGTTTCATTTCATATATTCAGGTTTTTCTTTCACATACTTCAACTTGCATTCTGTGTGCCATCTGTAGCTGTCTTTAGTGTGGCATCATTAGAATTTACTGCCCCTACTGGATGGATAGATATATCAACCACCGGGTATTATTAAGGGGGAACTAATTTCAAATAGTTAATTTGGATATAATGGCCATTTAAAAGCCCAGAAACAGAGGGGAAAAGTTCACCTTTTGAAATCCTGAAGTCCCACAATGCAAGAATCCATTAATAATTGTCACCTGAAATCTGCTGCCTCAAAATCATTGAATTAATTAATTAAAGAAACAATTAAATTGGTTTTCAGCTTAACTAGCTATGTGCTGCCACATAGCTCATCTCCTACGTGTACTGATGAAAGCATCCACACTCACAACAATGATTTTGCTACTGCAAAATCTCATTTTGGATTTAAGCAGAAGAAAACACACAAAAAAAATGATAAATAACCATTAGATATACATTTGACCTTGACTGAATGCATCAAAAACATTTTTACCTGTTAAATAAAAATGCCTCAGCATTTACCTTTAAAACTATAAGCGCGCTACACAATACCTGCCCGAAATGAAGAAGAACAGATCAGGGCTTTCTGACAGATTTTGTGTCTGTGTCAGAAATAATTGTTATGAAAAATTAATAAAGTCACTGCTGTTCTGTGTGCACAAATGTGTAACCGGTTCCTGTATTTTTAGGTCAGTTCAGTTTTATTTATATGGCACCTATTCACAACAAGGCACTTTATATTAGAGGATAAAAACCCTAAAATATTAGACGGAAAACACTAACAATCAGATCATCCTCTCTCTGAGTATCACTTGGCAACGGCTGGGAGGGAAAACTCCCTTCAAAGAGGAAGTAATTTCCAGGGAAGGTGCAAATCAACATAATGTGAACATAATTATTTTTGTGTTTTAAAAAAAATTGATATCTTGTATTGCTTGTAATACACAAATTGCAGTTGTGTTTCATCCATATGAAAAGTCACCATTGTGATAATTACCACTGGTGGTTTAGTGCCCCCTCCGACAGTTGCTATCTGAATACTGCCATTGTTGACATTTTGATGATATCCTAAAGTGCCTGAATCATCAGGTGGACACTGCACATACCAGAGCTATAGCAACAGCTCATGTTTTCTATAACGAGCAAGACGAGTAGATCAGCACAAAGCAATAGAAGAGAGAGGGCTTCCAGCATGGCCGGCTTTGCTGCTGATGTCTTTTCATGCTCATCATCAAAATAAGGCGATTACGCTGGAAATACACCTCATCCAAGTAAAAATTATATATCCATTTTTGATTTTTCTGTTTTTTCTTTTTTTTACTTTACACTGTGGAATAAAAGGAGGAAATGACTTGAAGCAGTCCCCCTTCACTCATTTTCTCTCATTTTTTTTTCTGGCCCTAATCCAGAGCCCAACATTTTAAAATTTTGGCTATTTAATATATTGTAATTTGTTCACATTGTAAGCATCACTGCCGCTCTTCTTTTCCAGGAGACATGCTGAGGCTAGTAAGCTCAGCTAAACAAGCAAATGAAATCTATTTTTGCCAGCACCATGTGCAGCCAGCAATATGCAGCCTACTGTCACATGCACTGTCTTTTCAAAGAGACTGCACCCCATCTGCCAAGACACAAGTGAAAGATCGCATTTATTCAAGGTGTGCATTTCGACCAGGAAATTGTGTATTTAAAGTTGTGCTTCCAGTGCCCCCACCCACCGCCTCCATCTTCAAGCATTAGAGCATCAATATCGGTGTGAATGAATGCAAATTCTTATATCTGTCGATGGAACTATTGTGCAAAGCAGCGCCCTCATGTTTCTTACTTTTTCCTTCTTCTCCTTGCACCGTCTACGCCAGGCTTATTTTAGGTGTTGTCGCTTTGAGACTAATGAAATCAACCAAACATCACAACTGCAGGCCATGCCTTTCAGGGGTTGCTCGCATTATGAGTAATTAATCTGAAAGTGCTATGATTAATCCTGCTACTTTACCCCCTGGGGCGAGACTGGATGTCTGCGAAAACTCGTCTCTCACAAATCCTCCCGAGAACAAACATGCACATTTAGGTTTCTTAAGTCTTTAAAACGCTATACACGTCTTCTCGCATCATGTCACTCGCAAGTTTGTGAGAGAGAAAAAAGCAGAAAAAAAACCCCCCTTCTTTACGTGAGCTTTTTCTGCAGTGACACATCTGTTCACGGTATATGTTCTATAAATTGTTCCCTATGTGCATAAATAATGTGATTATGGAAATGCTCAGTGCTCTCCCAAAGCTCAATAAGTGATAAAAAGGGCTTTTAAAAGATATGTGGGAAGATTTTAAGGAATGCAAATGAAAGATTGTTTGGTGTGGAATACAGAAATCGCAGATAATGTAGGACAGTATCTTTGCTTTTGAAATCCAGGAAAAGTTTGTTGGATTTCATCTGACGGTCAAGCTTGGCTTCTAATGCAAAGTTGATGTGCGTCCTTTAAAGTCTGCTGAACTTGTGCGTTAATGTGGGATGCTCAAGTTGGAAAATAACCAAGGGCAACACAAGGTTACAGTCATCCATCTTTCTCCCTTGTGTTGTCCAGATATTGTGACTTCGATGGTGTTAAGCAACCCACAAGTACGCAAACTAATTAACGTAAGCCCTTCATTGTAGACAGTTCTCAGAGAAATATCATCTGGAAATTAAATACTGGTTTTATTTGAATTGTGTGTCAGAGAGAATTTCTTGCTGAAATTATTTGTTATGACTGCCCGTATTTTTGGCTGTGCAAAACTGAAAATGGCTGAACTGCTTTGACAGTGGAAATAAAATTGACTTTTCAGTTGGCGTCATCGGGGGATTATTCTCTCTGTGCTTGTCAGTGCCTTTCCACAGCAAATAGTTATTACTGTAAAATGTGTCTACATGTTATAGCCGGACAGCGCTCAGCATCGTCACTGTTTGATTAAGCTGGCATGTGCTTCCCAGTATTAAGATTTATGGAGAAATGTATAGAAGAGGATACACATAAGGGAATTAAATCTCCCTCTGACCGAAAAAATAAAAATCCACAGCTTCTTCCAGCTTATTCACGTTCATAATAGCAGCAGATAAATGTCTACATGCTGTTTGGGCACTTGCCATTCCAGAGTGCTGTGCACTCATCCCTCCTGTGTTCTTTTTTGTTCGACCAGCCTCACTCCCCCACATGCCCCACCCCCTCCCCTGCTTGAGTAATGGCCTGCGTCGACTTCTTGTCACCATGAGAGGTGGTGCTGCATGGCTTGCCTCTGTCCTCCTGTTACCATGCGTGTCCTTTCAACCGACTAGGCAATCCCAGCTGATATCTATATCGACCGTGATTTAGCTGATATAGCTGCAGTCTCCCGTTACTTCTCCTGCAATCTCTTCCTCTCTGTTTCTCCTATTTGACTCCATCCTCAACCTCCTCCCCCCATCCCACCCATCCCTCCTCACTTTGTCTCTCCCTTTCTGATAATGTGTTCCATCCTCTCGAGTGTCAACGTAGTCCAATTCATCAGTTCAAAACGTGAGCAGCTCGGAAACTCGGATCAGTCGTTGCCTGGAATAAGTTCTGCATGGTTAAGCAGCAGAGCTACTGAGCTCTTTTAACATAGGGGTGCCTCGTATACAGGTATGAGGTGAAAACAGCAGGCAGAGGGATTAGAGCGAATTGATTTGGAGTGTAATGTAAAAACAGCAAAGGTTTGGAAGTGCAATCCTGGGAAAAGAGAGGTTTGAGATTGAATTTTGATGCAAGCCATTGATTTGCTTAAAATGGATTACATACCGCCACCCATAACTTGCTTAGCTTAGGGGTGGCGAGCGATATTGCTCTGACAGGTATTTGTGTTTCTGTCGTTCATGCCTGTTGTAGTTCTGGAGTCTTAATGTTAGGAGCACGTCCATACCAATACCCTTGTGTTCATTCTGTAACAGCTCTGACAGCTCACCTAAATCAGGCTCCTCCTCTGCAGTATGATTCCTGCGTGTTACTGCCAGGACCTGCAAGCCAGTGCGCTGTGAATCTGTAGCATGTATTTATTCACACAACCCATTTACTTGCCTCACTATTTCCCTGTGTGTTTGCGCCGTGGCTGCCTGTTTTCTCTTTCGCTGTCTCTTCCTGTGTCTCCCTCCCTCCTGCTATCGTTCTCCCATCCTCGCCACCCCCCCCACTCTCTTCGCTCACAGACTCTCTTTCTCAGACGCACACACACACACACACACAACGCACACACACACACACACAGAGGCACATGCTGTGCCTCACTGGATCAGAGCCTCTGACTACAGTATGCCTTCAGAAGAGCTCCTTTATCTTGCATTCATTAGACCACAACTCCAAGGCAAGGTTGCTTTTTGCCGGGGTCCAGACTTGTCCTGGAATTTTACCCATCCGGGATTCATTATTATACGACGGTGCTTTTTAATTAGCATAATTTTTGCTGCGGCAGTCCAAGGCTACATCTCACTCGCTGCCACCCAAGCCATCTGATCTGAGGAGAATCACCTGCTCTCCTTCAGAGACAGACAGACGCAGCCATCACGTTAACCAACCGTTCTCCGTCAGAGGCAGTACGGCGGATCTGGACAAGGTAACAGGAGAAGATAAAGGGGGAATAAAGGAGCAGCAGTGAGAGGAATGCAGCAGTAGTCGCTACTGCGTGAGACTAAGCAGGTGGAGCGTGAGGGGAGGATTGTACGTTCAATTGAAACAGAAACACTCAGCTGCATTCTGGTAGATCGCCACGCCAGAGGTTGCCGTTCGCTGGATTTGCTGCGCCTGTGAGAGGCTGAACGAGGAGCCGCTGAGAAATTATTTATTTATTTTCTGGATTTTCTCCTTTACCGCGCTGCTGCTGCCGCTGCTGCAGATACTGCTCCCTGTCTCTCGCTCTCTCTCTCTCATCTCTCCCCCCCCCCTCCCAATCTCCGTTCTCTACCCATTCCCTGGCTAAAGGGGAACAAAAGCACTGGTTCCTGCATCACCCTTCATCGCTGCATCTCCACCTATTTTTATCTGCTCGTGATTTTTGCTTAATGAAATGATCCAGTTTCTCACGGGAGCGTGTTATGTCTTCTACTGCGGTGGAGGGGCACTCTTCTTCTTAGTGGGCAGGCTCAGCTGCCCCCAAGCTCTACCTGTGGGCGATGGAGACTCTTATCAGAATTCCTATCACATCAATCTCTTTCGTGCCACTTCTCATGCCTAAATATCATGGTTGAGCAACATGCCCGTTTGAAATCAAGGCTGGATTCGTTTCCTTTTCTTTATTCGGATGTTTATCTTCTCTGCATTTAGGATGCACCTGGCTCACTTTTGGAAGAATGTGCTTTCAGGATGCTTTTTAGTAAGATTATAAATCTAGCTTTTCCGTGCAGTGGACATGTCGGCATGGCACAATGTTAAGTGAGAATAGACAGGTTAGTTGCTCTACAGTTTCTTCCACAAATGCAACTGGATTTTGACTGCCTGTTTTTATATCCGGTTTTGATATTTTTCATAAGATCCAGAGGATATTTTTGTCCAGAATCTAGAACTCTCGAACCAGTCTAAGGGAGTACAAAAGAAATGGGCCCAGATTGTTAGTGAGATGCCCTGTTGTCTTCAAGTTGGACTGTCAGAGGCCAAAGCTTGGCCAAGTTTTCTGTCCTGGGCCCATGTGGATCTAATATACATGGGTAGACTCTTTGCAGCCACCTCTGTGCTTGGACAGCGGAGCAGCTGGTCACAGTTTAGCCTAGGCATGGGCCTAAGTTATTGTTCGAGACTTGCCTTTTGGTTCACCTTGCTTACTATACTCCCCATCCAGACTGGAACAGCACGCGTGTCCTCAAGTCTCAGTACCACACACCATGTCCACCACTTCCATAATAAGCATGGTACTGTTCCCATTGCTATCAACAGGATGCCTTTTCTTACACGAGGGGGCCATGGTAAGACATTTCCCTTTGAGGTTTACACTTTGCTGCATCACCAAGGCATCACTTTACTTAGATAGAACAGAGTGCCGTGGGATTATTAAGAGCTAGATGTCAGATAAAATCTCTGCTGTCTGACAGAATTGGCAGTATTGTCGTTTTAGAGATAGAAAGGCTGCTGCTGTTCTTGTTCTTTTTATTTTATTATTCTTGGTGGCTTGTTTGTGAGATACAGAGGCACGATAGCTCTTTCAGCAGCTATAGATGAGCTGCAAGCCTCTGTGCGTCATTAACTATCTTTATCTGTCCGTCGGTATCAATAGTGTTTGCCCTCTCCCCGTGCTGCTGTTCAAGATGCGACTGCATCTGTGGATCTGTGTTTGTTTCATTACAAATAGAGATCAACAGCATGATGAATCATCGTTGCAAATCTCCTTATCTTTCTCTGTGATGTTCCTGCTTGTTTTTGAGTGGCACAATGCACTCGTTGTTATGATTTTTCCCTTGTGGCAAAGGTGATTGATGCAGTGTGTTGTAATTAGTGCGATGTCGTGGCACAGAAGCTCTACAGTGATTATACTGTACAAACGCAGTTCGAGTGGGGATTGCTTTAAATTTATGAAAATAATCTTGATTTTGTTTAAAAATTGGTCTTGATCATTTTCTGTTCTGGTTATTTTTCAAGGCTTCGATATAACTCGAGCTTAGTGGATGTGATATAAAGTATTGATCTGTCCTCAACAATCTGCATCAAATTGGCTACACTCCTTAAATCGGGTCCTTCAAAGCGCTGACACCAGAGTCATTGCTCCCTTTTATATCTTACTTTGAAATTTCAGTCCTAGGACTTGCTTTTATGTCCTATAAAAAGAGACCCGATGGATTTGCAGTGTCTTTTTCACGGCAGCAGTTTTGTCGCTTGCAAAAGGGCTAAAAATGTGATGAATTACATCTGTGCTATTATAGCCATATCATTCCTGACCAGGCTTTTACAAGGACAGCACAGCCTGTGATCAAACAAGCTTATAAAAAAAAAACACTTCTAAGAAGTTGCTGATAAATTTTCAATTACCTCTATTATAGATTTTGTACTGTGGGTTATTATGAAGGATGTGCTTCAGAGCAAGAAATTCAATTTAGTGCAACATAAATGATGCAGGCAGCACTTGTGATTTACAAGCCATGTCTGCAATACCGTAACGCAATATGTAGAATGCATATCTGGATTTTGGGGAGCATTTATTGGTGTCATGTTTACGGTAGTAAGCCGTGGAATAACTATCAGAAAAGGCATAATAAATATGGCCTTCATTATTGGTCACAAACACCTTTATTGTAACACTTAAACCATAGTTTGTTTTGGGGGGCTTTGTCCTTGCTTTGATATAGCATAAATGCCTGTGTGTATGAGCCTGAGCGTGTGCATGTGCGTGGCCATGTGTGTCAAGGCTGGCCAAAGACTTCTGGATGCCCCTGGGCTATTTTCTATTTATGGGCCACCTAGCCTGCTGCAAAGCCTTACATTTGTCATCCAAAACACATTATTGGATTTATTGTTACATTAAAGTGGGTAATGTTCATAGCATGATCATACACACAGTATTTCTATGACAAGTGCATGAAATACCAAGAAAAATAGGACGGCATTAATCACTGAATTAGGACTAATGTGTGAGGTTATAAAGGTTTTTATTCCTTTTGCTTTACGCGATCAACAAATAACTGTTTTCTAGCAGTATCTTAGATGGAGTGGCATTCATATAGTTCATTTCTCATCCTATTTATCAAAGCCACAGATGCTCCTAACCACAAGAATAAAATGTGTTTTTTGAATTGTTTTAACATCATTTTTAGCAAAAATGGCAAACATTCCTGATTCTCAAGTTGGAAAAAAATGAATGATTTTCTCTGTTTCATAAGCTTGATCAGGAAAGCAAAAAAATTGAGAAAATAACTGGCAGATTAAGCCAGTAGTAATTTGTTCTGCCCTGTACATTTTTTACGTTAAACTCTGCAACGACGCACCTTCAAATCCCTCTACAAAATCAGAAATCCTTCTTCCTCCAAGTACCAGGCACTGCTCATCGCTCAGCTGGTCTTTGATAGTTTTTTTGTTGTTGTCCTTCCCCTTCCCTTCATGTAACATAATAAAAAAGCATTAACACTCAAAATGCATTTACAGCAATATAATAAATTCATAATTCAAAATAGGTTTTTCATTCATTCCTAAGCCTCGAATAAAACCGTGAATAACTCAGTCACACCTACTTTATCAACTGCTCACAAAGACCTGCAGCATGTTTTCAGCATGGTTTGGTTTATGCAATTTAGCAGCGGTATCTGGTTCATTATAAATAAAATGTTTCCACTTGCTAAACAAAATACCCTACATGAGTTCATTAGCTATTGAACAGGTCCTTTTCAAGAATGTTAACACCATGTTAACTGAAGCTTTTCTTATACCAGGGGAAGCCAAATCCCAACTTGAAGCATATTATGTAACTTGCTTGCTTCCATTCTTCCATAGTTCATATTCCATAACTGCAGGGCCATTAAAACTCAAGAGATTTTGCGCATGCTCCTTAAATGCAGCGTTGTTTTAAATCAGGTTCTATGCTGGGATTTGCTGAACTCATCACCGAACCACTAGACCGCAAGAGAGCTAGCCATGACCCCAGTGCCAAAGACCTTGTATGCTCTCAACAAGAATGCAAGAAAGATTGCACCAGCTGACCCCCCTTCATGCTCACAACACACCCGCATGTTCAACACACTCAGTAAAAATATGCTGCACTTAGATCTCCAGGGCCCCCATGTTAGTGCAAGAACTGTCTGGCTGAGGCAAGGCAAAGAGGAGCTAATGCTTGAAGAGAGACGTCTCAAGTGCAGGAAATGGTTTAGCGAGCTTCTTTCAGTGATGATACCTTTGGGCACAATTCAAAATTTAAAGATTGAATAAAACAGAAAGCATGCTGTCCTTAGATCGATGCATTAGTGCACCACAGTGCTTATTTTTTCTTGCTTTGAGAGCTGCAGAAATGGAAAACAAAGGGACGCCCGAAGGTCCGTTGAAGGGGGCTCAGTTGTCTCCGGGTCGCATATTACATTACCCTCAAGGATCGTAGTGAGGAAGGCTCGAGTACACATGCACAATCATACACTTACAAACACACACGACAAATAAAAACAAATTTAAGCAACAGAGGTTGTCTCGGCCAGCGGATGCATATGTGTTCAGATTTTGCTTGTTAATTTCATATCAAAATCAAAATCATACAGCCATTGCCTCCATTGCCATTCCATTCATTTTGATTGAGCGGGTCGTTTTGGGTGGTGGACGCGACAAAGGATGGGGCGTAAAAGCAGAAACAAGAGACCTGCTCTAGATCTGCAGCAAAGCAGAACAGGAGGCTGAAAAAGTGTTTTAAGAGGAAAAAAAATGAGACACAAAAGAAGTGCGAGTGCTGCGTTCTCGAAAAAATAGCCAGTAACCAAACATCATGGCACATATACTGTAGATTGCATTTATGCTGCTTAACTGGTACACACTTTTAGCAATCCATTAAGCAGCCCGGCATTCTGCATTAGTAGGAGATGTAGGCCTATACGGGGGCTGGTAAGAAAAGCAGCATTGTCTTGTAATCCTGCCTATCTGTAACATTACAGTGAGCATTAGCAAGGCTCCTCTTGAGGTGCAGTGAAGTTAATACGTTGGCCATACATTTATGGTAGTCGATAAAAAGAAGAAGGGTCACATTCACAAAGAGTGATGGGGTTTTTTAGTACGTCACAGAGCACATTATAGGTTGGCTTGCTGTACCATTATATTGCATCAGAAACTTCTGTTTGCATGACAAGACAGGACAGTCTTGATATCAAGATTATCGAGAAGTTAGGTCCAAGTTAGGTCTTGGTGCATAATGGATATTTCAGCTTCTAAAAAATTAACCAAAAAAAGAACCAAGAGGAGAAAAAAATATATTAAAAAATATAAAGACTGCAAAGGTGCTCGATGAGAAAGAGTCTAAAACATAAAAATGAATGAATGTAGCTGCAGACTAAAGGTTTCTAGGAAATCCATTTTTTCAAGGTCTTGTAGTGTTTTAAATTCTCAACAAAGTAAAACCCTGTTATAATATGCTTTGCTAAAGGTGCACAATTGTGTCATGCATGTTCCTTTTTTTCCATAGGCCATATAACTGGCAGATTACAGGTGCTTACCAGAGCACTGCAGTGTGCATTTCGGGATCTCAAAATCACATTCGTCATTAAATACAATAATATCTGAGTTGGGATGGTGACACCTGTTCTTACTGTGATCACAGCAAGTAGGATTTTACACTTCAGCTGATGTCCTTTAGCAGCTACTTTGGCAGACATGCAGCAGAGGAGCAACAGCTGTATCGGTTTATAGCCTGGTAGAACAAACTCCTGTTGTTTTGCTTTGGAGGCGCATTATTGATAAATCATTAAAAGCCCGCTCTGTGTTTTGCCAGTTGAATGCTTTTAATCTGAAGCAGCAGTGAGAGGAAATGTTCAGTTTGCATTAGCAGTAGCATGCGTGTGCCACCATTTTAACACAACCCAGCTGAGAGCATAGCATTACACTGTCAAGCACATCATGGACAGTTAAGAATTGGTTCAAAGTTAATGCTTTTTTCATTCGACACATTCTTCTTTGGTGCCAAAACCTGCTATTTGTATTACCCACAATGCAACTTTATGATTCAGTTCGATGTATTAAAGCATAGGCTAGGCCACAGAGGTCTATTAAGCAGACTATATGTCCTCACTACCAGATTTTTATTCATTCCCAAACTTGTAGTCTTCAGTTCTAACCGACATTTATCAGATTTAATGCAGCTCCCTCTGGAGCCACTCAAGCCTTTATGCAACTCCCCAAGACCAGCAAACACACTTTGATGTGTAAAAGTGATGAGGTCTCCCTTTAATATAGCTCTGATGTGGCCTGAAGAGAGAAAAGTGAACTGTAACTATTAGGCTCATCTCAGTGAGATAAAATAATGCTGCTTTACTTGCGTCATCATTCCCTGAGTTCTTTGACAATTTGAATCCATGGTGGGAATAGGGCACTCCACCAGTAGCAATCAGAGCTACTTTATACTGCATAAATTAAACTAGAAGCACGCTGAATGGCTTCTTCGTCTTCTCCCGCTTCTTCTTTTTGCTGCTCCCTTTGCTTCCTCCATCTCACCCCATCTCTTCTTTCCAAACCTTCTCCTTCACTACATCCCTGAGCCGTCTCTTTGGTCTTCTTCTTTCCCTCCTCCCTGGCAGTTCCATCTTCAACATCCTTTGTCTACATTTTCTTCTCTCGCCCTGCTGCCAAACCCCCCTCCTCCTCCTATGTCTTCAGCAAACACTAACACAGTTTCCACCGGCACCCTGCTGGCAACATCAGCAGCGGCGCTTGTTGTTAGCCCAGTCCTCAACTGATCTGGTATGGAAATCTCATTCTTCACGAAGCATATTTGATTTAGCAAAGGTTTTACACTACATGGCCTTCCTGACGCAACTCTCCCCATTTACTGGAGAGAAGCACTAGGCGTAGACTGGCTCGTGCCCCTCCCCCCCATGGCAGAGTTAAGCACACTGAGTAGCTATTGCTAGAAAATAAATACCATAAGCAATGTTAAAAAATGTTTTCGGTTCCAGATGTTTAAAATACACCTGCCTCACGATCAAGCCATCACAGGTAACTTTAATATCGCTTTATTTCAACAATGACAGCTGACGGGGCAAAGTCTGAGAAGGCTGGGGTCATTATCACTGACATGGTCATAAAAGCTATTGTGGCGCATTGATGGGAGATGTCTTGCACTTGAGTCACTGTCAAAACAGCTTCACCAGGACACACATCACCTGAAATCTGAGCAGGGCGAAACCTTAACACTGGTTTAGAAGACGGGGTTTGTTGGAGGTGCTCTGAGCTGCAGACATTCAATTTAAGAAGTGACAGCGTGGATACATCTTGCTGATAGGAGCAGAAACTGCAATTCAAGCATAATACAGCTGAAGCCTGCGTGCGCCAGCTGAATGTGCATTTATTTAAGATTCATAACGTTTTTCAGTCTGGCTTTTGGTTGATCAGATTTAATTGATTTGATTGATTTGATTTCCGAAGTCTGTGTTTACTGTGCTAAGTATATGATGCCACTTTCTAACGTGAACGCCATATTTTTACTTGGGAGCCATATGTCCTCTCTGTCAGGCTTTAGGCTGCACTATTCATTTTCATCGTTTCAGTGAGCCGTATTTAATAGACCGTGGAAGAAGTGTGCCTCAGATGCCATAAGTCAAACGATAAATTCGAACTTGATATTTCTCCATAACCCTCTATTTCAGCAAACCACTCACAGATGAAAGATGTATATGAGTTTATTTTCTTAATTGAACAGCTTTGTTTTCCCAGTAAAGTGCCCTTGTTGCCCTTCACAAACTGTCTGTCTGATGCCTCCACAGCATATTGTACAGTATACTGTACTACACTTGGACACTTTTGCCCTGCTGGAGGCTGGCAGGCCAATTCAGAGCTGTTAATTGACATTATACAGCCTTAGGTGCACTTAGATATGAAAATCCTGATCATAATCACCAGAAATGATTTAAATGGCAATGAGAGGATGAGTAATTTACAGCTTATTCCACTGCTTTGTGTCAGTAATGTTGCTGATATTAGTCGCTTTTTGTATGATTCATTATGACAGCAAATATTCGCTCCCTCTGGCCACAGGAATTCTTTACGACAGCAAGCTCAGGGGGCGTTTTCAAACCTTTTCACATCTTAACTGATACATGTGATAAAAATTATCGCCAGCATCTCAGCGTATTTTGCAAGTCCTATGAGCATGTTGCCTCGTCTCTCGCGTATTCAGCTGGCTGAGAGCTCAAATGAAAAGAACAGGATGTTTGAGTGGGTAGCATGCATCTTGGCACAAACAAGCAATCCATACTGTTACATTTGTTGTGTAAAGGATCCATTAAGACATGACAATCACTCATGGTTTCTCTATAGAAATTCAGGTGCTCCATTTACGTAATTACTATGCATTTTAAAAAAAAAAAAGCGAATTATTCATATGATATCATTATATGCTGAGGGGGCTGTGTTAAACTGAGAGACGTTTTTAAAGGTGCAGTGTGTAGCATGTCTAACTCTAGATGACGTGACTGTTGCACCAGCGATGCTACTTTGGTTTCTTTGGCCAGCTTTCTTTAACACTGGAAGCACCAAATATCATCTAATCCTCTTATAACAAAGCCATCATTTCATATTTCATGACTTTTCCTAAAGTGGGTTTAGCCATCACGTAGTGAATTTTCACTACATGTGTATGAAAAGACCACATGTGTGAGATAAAAAGACAAAAAAAGTTACAACCACTTCCACCTAAAACTGCCAACAGAGTCATTTTGACCCCCATAGAAATCAGTGTAAAAACGCTACGCTACACATTAGCACCATGCTTGGTTTCCTGGCAACACGTACATTTTGATAGAAAGGCTAAATATGACTGATATATAAATATTTAGGAGACTGTAGTTAGATAAAAGATGATTAATTACTGCAGAATTGAACAGATCAGGGCCTAAAAAAAAAAGAGCTGAGCTGAGCAGAGAATCCAGAGGGTGGAGAACTAAATCGAGCAAATAAAGAGTGAAATCCAGAGCAGAGCGGTCAAAATAAGGTTTTAAGCAGAGCAGGACTGCAGACTAAAGAGCAGTGTGGGGTTACGGTAACTATTTTACCTTTACAGCATGTAATGAAATAGCCAAAATCATTTATAAAACTAGTAACATCCCAAAACCAAAAACTTAATATTAAACATGTGTTTTGTCAAGTCTTGCTTAGAATTAGAAAAATTAGATGAAAACCAGTAGCCCATTGCTGCTGTTGTTGGAGGATGGAGTCAAACTGACCTCCCGTAGTGTTTTCAGTGTTATTTTCTGACTGGTGATCGCGTTTATCGACAGATGTTGCTAAAGCATATAGATCATCATATAACCAACATGCATGTGATCTGCGAGACAAACTGCATAATTTAGGCTTGCTGCGGGAACCAGATGCCAATACCAGTCCCGAGTATTGCTTGATGCTGGCCAGGAGGGAATGTGTTATGCACAGTGTGCGGGCGGGAGGGATAGGCGCTAGGGTATAAACAAACCCTAGCCAGCTGCCTTTCATGTTAATCCTGCTTCCTAGTGGTCGCTTGCCAGGGCCGTTGAGTGCCGTCGCCATCGTTGTGTTTACTGTTTCATTCATTGACTTCCTGCCCTTCAACATGACTGACAAGAGGTCAGAATCATAGATGGTATAAAAGAAAAATACGAGCTCTGGGTAGCACTAAATCTTCTTGCTCTCGTGATGGACTGAGGGCAGACTGGATGCTTCATTGACTCACTATCTCATCTTGGGGTACAAAATGGCGTTACGTAAGGGCATGGGCTGGCAGTTAGCGGTTAGCGTGTAACTTTGGTAGATATCAGTCAATCTGTACATTTGACATGAAGTCATGGCTATTAAATCACTGTACTGATCAATTATTTATTTGGATAATGATTAATTTATTTTCTTAATGTTTGAAGCCGTTTGTAGGTCGTTGTCTTACATCTTTTATCTTTAATATCCCTAATTTGATTTGCACAGTGAATATGCTCCATCGCTTTATTATTATTCCCATATATAATATAGTAGACAGCAGGAGCATTGCAGTGCCTGTGTAAAATATAGTTAATTGCCACAGCTGCAAACTAATAATGATGTGATATACAGTGAACACTTTGCAGTTGAGAATCTCCAAGGAGGCCTTGTTATTAAAGCACAGATGCAATGTACAGCCACAAGACAAGAGCAGAGAACTCCCATGAGGTAGTCGGCAGAGAGCGAGCGAGCAGGGAGCTGTTTCAAAGCAACAAATTGTGATGTTTATAGAAATAATTTTGATTTTATGTGTGCTTTCGTTGATGGAGCTCAGCCACAGAAAAGAAGAGATAAGAGGAGACGGAACAGGAAGGCAGAAAGGTGTATTGAAATGCTTTAATGTTATGACTAATTCAGGAGTTACTGCTATCTATAGACAGGTGTTTCTGTGCAGGTGTATTAATATTCTATATTTTTTGATGCACACACAAGGAGTGCTTGCTACCTTTGTTCGCCTTTCTGCTCTGTCTGTTTTCTGTGATCCCAACAGCAAACTAAATGTTTGTGTTTGGAAACCATTTGTAGTGAGACGTTTCCTTGACGGGGGAAATCATTTCTGAGATTAAAGAGTTTTTGTTGTTTTTGTTTATCTCATCAGTGTGTACTGCTCACAAAGAAATCCCTTCTTCCAGCAGACTTAATTGAAATTTCCTAATTTCCGAAATACACTTCCATAGGTCCATAATTAATAAGCAGTCACCCAATATCAAGTGTTGTACTTCAAGACCATTTGGTTAATGAGCTTTAGCTTAGTTATTCGGAAATTTGGTCACGTGTAATTGAGTACAGTAAAGACTGGATTGGATTTTTGTCTGCTGTATTTTTGCCGAGAAGAATCCATTAAAATATACGAAATCACTCCTGATACCAATCTGAACTAGTGATAAAATTAATACACGGTTTCATGCGTAGGCGTTAGCTGAATCAAGAGGGTATCTACCGATACTCTTCTTTGTTCCATCCACTGCGGCTTAGCGAGTAAACACTCGCAGTTAAAAGCCCTGTAGCCTTGGAAGATATCCACTTGACTAATTCAGTCTGCTGGAGTCAGTTAGTAGCTGCGTCTGAACTTTCCCTCAGCACATCTGTCAGTGTTGTTCACCGTCACTTGCATTAATATCCATTTAGGTTTTGCTGCACCCAGTATGGAAAGAATGAATAATTACAGTGAACAATACATGGCAGCTCTGCCGTGTACATTAGCCTACATGTGAACATGTCAGTTATATTTTAGCTGAGTATATAATAACAGGCAGATATAATTTTCTAACTTCTCAACACAGTTACAGTGAAAGACTACAGGTTAAATTGCTGTTTTCACATGAGATGACTTATCTGGTAATTAAGCATGACTTTGTCGTATTTGAATAGAATGAAGATGTCATCTATTGCTTTGCTAAAATATGATTTTCTTTCATAAATCTACATTTTTGTTGTTATTTAGCTATAACGAAAGTCCCCCACATTTTTCTGATGACATTTGGTGACATTTGTACTCACCACACTATTAAATGTGATGCAGCGATCGACCAAAGACCGGTATTTAGACTTCTAAAACTGGGAACAAGAAGTGCATGAGGCTTAAGCCTCTTGAGTATACTTTTAAAGAGGTGTCCTGGCTTATACAGCACAGTGAAATTTGAAAAGAGGCCCGATATGAAATGGGGTCTCCGAACATGTGGACTGACCACACCGTGGCTTGGCTGCTCTTTGTTTGCTTTCACAAGAGTAAACAGAGCTAGGAATCATGAAGGCTTGTATGATATAATCAACTGCAGCATTATGGTCCTCCAACAAATACCAGCAGTGTTTGATTTTGGCTGAGTATGTGGTGAAGTGCTAGTTTGGAACTCCTTATAGGCAAGTAGACTATCTGCACAAGTACTGCACTATATGTTGTAGGGCTGATAGAATTTATTACCATATGCCCTCATAATGCTATGTTGTTTTCATAACAAAGGCGTAGCATCCGATGGGGCAGTTGGGACAATACCCCGAGGCCCAGAGGATGTGAGGTGGGGGCTAGTTGGCATAGTTACCAGATAATTAGTCCTGCTAATATTTTAAATTCACAGTTTTATCTTTTGGACCGAAACTCGTTTATGCAGTATACATTTTCTTTATTAATTGAATTTTAGCTCTGCAAATATTTACTCTCCACTGATTAAAACAGAAACCTTTTCTAAATGCATTTTGATGGCACAGAGGCATGCTGGGAAATCTTTGATTATTTTATGTTTGTTTGCTTTTTTCTGGCCTTTCTCTCTGTCATTTGTGGTTGATGCAGGCGAACCTGTTTACATCTCCTGTGATGCTGTTGTAAATTATGTTTAGCAGGACAATTTTTTTTTAAAGTACGGTTGAAAAGAGGAAGGAGAGAACAGGATGAGTATACCTGCAGGACTCTGGGTTTAAGCAGTGTTGTCAGTGAGCGCAAGGTCCGAAAGATAAAGTTGGGACGGTGAGTAGTTTGCGTTTTTATAGAGCACTGAAACATTGTTCTCATTTATAGGCTGGAAATATACAAATAATACTGTAATATGTGTGCACGATGTATCTAGAAGCTGGACCATAGGAAACGATTGTGAATGAGGAGTCCTATAAATAAGTCTGTGACGATCTGTGGGTAATGGGTTTCTCTCGTTTGTTCCATGCTTACACACATTACAGATGTTTTTATATGATTTTCGCGAGGCTGAATCTGTTTTGGGCTTATGGAAGATGGTGCAAGTTTATAGCATGAGCTTATTTAAATGTGTCTGTTCCTTTGAATGCTTTTATCCGTGGTTCTGATCAAAAGCTGGAACCATGTTATTGATATTAGTATTACTGCTACTATACTATGTAATATTTTTTTATTTTACACAAATATACATTGTGTGTCTGTGTGTGTGAGAGAGAGAGATCCTGCTTTGGTTGCTGGCAGTAGGAACCTAAAAAAAACACCGTATCTGCCCCGGGGCCCATCGCAGAGTTGTTACGGCTGTGATTCGTAACCTATATTTTGTTTAAGACACAATAAGACACGGGCATAGTAAGCAAGATAGTGGTTTGAAAATGAATCTAGAAGCCCATTACACATCACTGTGAAAAATAACAAAGTCCCCTTGCAAAATTCTGCAAAGAAAAGTAATCTAAGAAGAAGAGACGAATCTACAAGGACACACAAACCTTTTCAGTCTTCTCAAAAGTAATTTGGGAAGAGGAGACTAAGAGGCCAGCTGTGAGTAACATTAACTGAAAGGAAGAAGCCAATAAAACCGCTCTTTGATGTGACTAATGTCACTGACTCATATTCGACTGCAAATCCCTGACATTAATTAAGATTACCTCAGTAAGAAATAATTTTGTTTTAAAATAATTGCTGTCAGAGAACCTGCCCTTTTAATTTAAATTCAAAGCCAGCACAGGATGTTTTTCAGCATTTGGATTAGGCGTTTAATGTTAAGAAAGCATCCAACCAGCAGCTTGATCTGTCAATAGGAAACCTGTATGGTGAGTGCCCATTACGCTGAAGAGTGGAGTCTTTGTAGAAGGTTGACATTGAGGCTACAATTTTGTCTCAAGTGTTTCTCTGAGCTTCTATACTTAAATCTTTGAGAGATTCGGGCATTGAAAACCACCAGTCGTGAAACCAGCTCTTAGGTTTCAGTTGCTGAAACGATCCAACACGAGTTTATTTGTACTTTCTTAAGTAATTCTCATTTCTGCTATGGCCACGTATTACAGTGACTGCACTATCACCTGCCTTTGTGTAACTTTGTAACCTGCGGACAGCGCTTGGTTCTCACTTAGATTTTCCACATTTAAACTATGAAAGCTGTGTGGATTATATTAAATGGCTTAAAGTACACAAATGAAAGAATTTAGCAAATTATTGTTGAAATGCCTTTATGCAGTCTGTTAGTTTTTTTTAGAATTTAGGAAAATGTAACAGGTGTCACAAGAGGTGTCATATGTACAGGCTGATCAGCATATGGATTCTGCAATTTAAGCAAGGCAAATGTTGTTTATGTTGTTTATCTCAAGGAGACAAAAATCTTGCTGAGCACAGAGGAAAGACTTCCACAGTAAAGGTTCAAGCAGATATATTTCGTTCTCATGCACCTCTTAGATTCTGCACTAGCTGCTATTTTGTATTAATATCAAGTGTTTGCGATGCATTTTAACTGTGATTATTAAATGGTTGGCTAAATGATAAAAAACAAACTGAACTGTCCAGAATATCATCCTTATCTTTCAAAAACCAAGAAGGTACAGGGACAAAAGATGCCGCTAGTTTCTGGATTTCGATGGTGCAAGAGAAGTTTACATCTGTGAAAGCAAAGCTTTATCAAAATGAGTAGTTCAGGCTATTTAATGGAGATTCATGAGTGGGTTTCTTTAATAAATCTCCCATCTTTGGTTGAAGTTTTTCTCTGCCTATGGCATGATTTTGAAAAATGAAAGGTAGTGTTCGTGCAAGGAAAGAGAGATGTGGAATCTCATCTCTTTATAATAAGGATTGGTACTTCCAGAAAAAAAACCTAAAAACTAACAAATGTTAAATTAGTTAAAAGAACCAAGGCTAAGGGAAGACACCTGATAAAGCAGAACTAATTATGTTAAAAATGCTGCCTGTTTTTAAAAGTGTCTCTGGCTACTGTCTGTCCTCTCATCTTTTCCTTATTGCCTCTGTTCCCAGCTGGCACCACGTATATCTTCGGGAAAGGCGGAGCTCTCATCACATTCACCTGGGCCCCCAATGAGCGCCCGAGCACCCGAGCTGACCGCTTAGCCGTGGGCTTCAGCACTCAGCAGAAGGATGCCATCTTGGTGCGAGTGGAGAGCACCCATGGGCTTGGAGACTATCTTCAGCTGCACATAGTAAGAACGTGAATCTGTGTGGCTTTAAGTCACAAAAAGGGAAGACTGGTATGGTATCACACTGCTACGATAGATTAAAAAAAACACTTAAAGGAGATTAGAATTTAAATATTTCATACATATGACCTGCGGCTCTGAACACTCTGAATACTATGCTCATTCTTTTTCTGGTTTCTAAATATTACAAGTGGAGTTACTTAGACAGAAAATGTAAGAATGATTACCCAGAGAGATTTTAAGATACTTTTCTATTCATTTTATTTCCTTCTCCGAGTGAGTCTGCTCATACCACCTGCATCCTGTATTCATGAGCTTAAAATCATGTTGTGATTATACGAGAGCAGACTTTCTGTGTAGAATAAATTATCCTTAATAACATTTATGGTCATTCATATTGTGCTATTTAATGTCACACTTTGCAAATATGGTTATAAAGGAGCATTGTGATTGGTTTAGGAGGCGAAAAGGACAACATACTTTGTATGTCATGGAAATCTGATCTGTGTGAGGTGTGAAGCCTGTCAGAACTGTTCAAATTAGTCTACTCTGTCTGCAAACAGAAGAGTGCAACA
Organism: Haplochromis burtoni; assembly: GCF_018398535.1. NCBI lineage: Eukaryota > Metazoa > Chordata > Actinopteri > Cichliformes > Cichlidae > Haplochromis > Haplochromis burtoni. The sequence continues at coordinate 155,807 of NW_024582679.1, read as the reverse complement.
GCAACTATTTGAATGCCCGAACAACATGTACATACATAGTTAGAAACAAATGAAACCATGAAATGAACGTCACTACACTGAAATGTGAACTTTTTATTCAAAAGTTTTTAAAAAATGCTGCTGTGGCTTCTTAAGTGTTAACCTTTATTATTCAGGCCAGGTCTGCATGTTGAGGAGGCAGAGAAAGAGACGTCAGGATAACATCACATGACCTTTCTGCAAAATGATTCACAACATTTGGATATCTGTTGGCACTGCACATATGCACAGAGCTTTTTTGGAGGGTGTAGATTACAGTAACTATGATGTCATCATGTGCTTCAGAGCGGCTGCAGCTACTTCTCAAATGCTCACCAGCTTCCGACAACAAGGCAGCCATGTAACTCAGGGGTTCTTAAAGGGAAACCCTAACAGGAGATTTCAGCTTCCCTCACGAGTTGCCACAGAGCGTGTTATTCTATCGATAAACTGGTAAGCTGTTCCTGGTGCTGATTGCAGTACTTTCAACCTTTACGTATGTGAACAGTACGTGGTTGCTGTCGTACTGGCAGCATTTCCATGAGCAGTTAAATAAATATAGACAGCGCAGAAATAGTTACAGCTACAAAAAGGGGAAGAAAAAGACGGCTAAGGTGCCAAAGTTTTATTTTAGTAAACTTGTAAGTCACATATCATCATTTCTCTCCAGATAAGCTGATGAAGGCCCAAAAAGACAGGAAGCAAACTCACATTTGCTGGTGGAGTTCTAATGCTCTAATCTTAATTAAATGAAATGGATATAACTAAACCTCTCGGTCTATTTTTAAATGACGTTTTAACTAGACTTTGTCCTTATTCTAACTTGGCGCAGAAGCATCACAGCTTGTGTGATTCACCGATTAGTGGCATCTGAGTCCAAATATTGGAATAAAATAGGAATTAATAAATCACACAAGTACAAGAAGGAGAAGAGGCGCACGCACGTCAGCAGACTACGAGATATTTTCTGGTGATGAACACGTGTGTGGATATGTGTTTGCGTGCCTGTGTGTGTGTGGTCGTTGAAGCCAAGTGGCGCCTCAGCATCTGCCTGCAATGGTGCCTTTTTCTGGAGGGAAATCAGGCTTTTTAGTATGGAGCCACAGGACAGGTGTGCCGTGATGAAAACCAGAAGGGAGATCTGTCAGACGTCTGTGAATGGTGTAATAATTAAAATCACATCTGTTGACAAAACTCGTAACTCGAAGTCGCTATCTTATTAGCAGACACTTTTGTGGTAAACACTAAAAGGAAAAAAAGCCTTTATAAGATTACAAATCTGACCTTTGAAAGCAAAAGTTTGGCTCCTCTTATTTTTAATTATTATTTCTCATTTGAATTGGATTCATTCTGATTAGGAAGCTTTGAGGTCAGCTGTCTGGTGTTTGCATGTGTGGATGCACACACACTTAGTGTCATATCCACTAAAGTAATGAATATGTCCTCAGTGGCTAATCTAATCTGTGGCACGTGTCTGATCAGCTCCCTGAAGACAGCTAGTGTCCGTTCCAGGGGACCAGTTCAGCTCAGAAGCTGCCGTTTTGGGCATGCATAACCACACAGTTACATTACTGTTTTGGGCATTGGCAGAAGCAAAGACGAATGGACCCCATGTGCAGAAAGAACCCAGCCTGAAAACAATCTGATTGAATTGTTTATATTCCAAAAAAAAAAAAAAAAAGTCTTCTGATGAAAAAGTTTTTATGACCCTTCTGAAACCAGTTGTGAATTACGTGTGCGCCTCTTTTATTCATATCATTTTTATTCTAAAAGGAATTTGAATTGTAATATCAGTCTCTGTATTAAAGTACCTGCTGTTAAGTGTGGAAAAGTACTTTCTACCTGATTTATTGGACTCATTTGATCTAATGTTGAACTTTTTGGTGCAAATACAACGCACAGAAGCAGGTAAAAGACTAGAATAAAAAACATCATGCACAAAATCTGTTGTTGGATGAACACAATTTAACCACGTGATTTAACCAAGTAAAATAACCAATTTTTGAACATGTCAAACCAACACATTTGGCATTTGGTGGTTTAATGTAATCAAATTACGTTGGATCAACGTAGTATACTTACATTGACTTGAAGTGATTTATTTATGTAGAGCGAAATTTGGCAACTAACCACTCTGACTAGATTGTATCATGTCATCTCAACAAGAACAAATTAAGCTGCTGAATTTCATGCAGATTCTACATGATTTAATTGCGTTCACCATAGAAACATGAAATTATTTAGTTCAAATTACAAGTTTGAATCTTGTACATGTAACAACCACCCAATTTCAATTTTTTGAGTGTGCTTGTCAGCATCTCCTCATTTTCCACACCACATTGACTCTGTCTCTTAATCTTAACTCTGAGTGCAGGGCAAGGGGAAAGAAGGGGGGGCATCACATTTGTCCTTCCAAACCAAATACATCCATCCATCCATTCGCGTCCGCTTATCCTTTTCAGGGTCGCGGGGGGCGCTGGAGCCTATCCCAGCTGTCATAGGGCGAGAGGCGGGGTACACCCTGGACAGGTCGCCAGTCTGTCGCAGGGCTAACACACAGGGACAGACAACCAGTCCCACCGTGCTGCCCTAATCTTAACTCTGAGTGCAGGGCAAGGGGAAAGAAGGGGGGGCATCACATTCGTCCTACCAAACCAAATACATATTTTTGTTTTAACGGATATTCTGCTAATTGTAATTTGCACATATATCACATTATACTGAAAAAACAGATAAAAACTGTAGTGTTGAACATTTAAGCAAAAGTGTTTTTCCTCCACATGTCATTTACTTGACATATTTTGGTCCAAAAATCCTGCCCTGGATGTTTGTTTTTTTTAAATCGCCTCATTTAAATTGCATTTCCAGTTTTAAATGTCTGAATCTGACCTTGCCAGCCGTAGACTGTTGCTAGTAAATGCAAGGATTCCTGCCTGCGTGCAAAGTGAGCTGAAAACATTTTTCCTAGCATCTGCCAAGTCCTTGCGCACAGACAGATTGCTGAGTTTGACACCTTATTACTGCTCAGCGGAGGGAAATCCAAAGCAGTTCAGGTGATGTTGAAATCTTTTTTTAGTTTCCCAACAATTTCACACCTTCTTGTTTTGTAGAGACATAAGTTGTGATTTGTTTTAATGTATTCTGCTTTAGTGTTAATTCTTCTTTTTATCTCATTCTGTCTCCACGCTGGAATTTGCCCTCTGCAGAAGAGGACGACTGAGAGCAAAGCTGGCTTGAATAACAGTTGAAAATAGTAAAGGAAACAAATGATATGAGCTTTTTATGGTTTCGATTTTCTTCAGATTTCACCCCTTTCATTCAAAACTACCACTGTGATGAATAATTACAGTGGGATTTCAGAGCTGCTGAAGATTGCTGTAATAAACTGGTCACATGGTTAGCTCAAAAATATGACTTTGAACACGGTACATACACCAGCTTAAAAGACCAATTATTCTGCACAAAAGCAGCAAACCATCACCGTATTTAGTTGAGAGCACATCAGAGTGGCTAATGCTATTTTCAAATGGTCATGTTTTTAATGAGTGACTAAAAGATGAAACAAAACAGAACATACACTGTGCAAAATGGAGACTATTAGAATTGTTAAAGCAGTGCTTCAAGAGCAAAAGATCAACTTACTGGATGAGATTTGGGTGGACCTCAGTGATTCCTTAATCTCACTCCTCTCCCCAATATTATTAAGGTGATAAGCCATTTGGCTATATAGCCAGAATATATTTTACAGTAATAATTACACATTTTTATGCAGAACTTATTTTAGTTGGGAATCAGTGTCTTTCATAATCTTTGAAATTTTATAGCTCAGTTTCCTTCATTTAAGATGTGTCGTTTCCATCAGAAATTAATGAAAACCTTACCCCTGACCACAGCGACACACCTGATTGAAGCACATTTTATCATTTCTATATTTCTGAGAAAGATTTGAAGTCTCTAAAATCCCAACAGTATTGTCGCAGGCTCCCACCCACCTCTAAAAAGTCTCTAGTAGAGAGTATAGTAAAGCAAGCCAATTCAGAGACAAACATTTGGCTGGTGACAAACCGAGACAGACAGAAATGCTGGTGGTGTTAAAAGAATCATGATCGGTCCACTCTGTGCTCTGTTTAAAAATATATCAGGCAGCGGCGATGTATTATCACAGAAGAACTGTTAGTGCTGTAACTCTTTTAATTCATTTTGTCACGTCATCATTTCATCTGAAGAAGCTGCAAATTCTTGAAATCACATATCCTTATAAAAATCAGTACTTTTTCCCTCATGTGAATTATAGTCAGTAGCAGGTTAGATGAGATACAGGAATGAAAAATCTTTGGGAGAAAAGTAAGAGTCCATCAGAGCGGGTGTCGAAACAGTTTAGTGAGTGTGCAAGAAAATGCACTTCATACAGTTACATGGGCATTAAAAACCACTTTGCAGTTAAGGAAGTGATGTCACAGTCACAGTCAACGAGTTAATGTCAGTCAGATAAAATAACCACAACCATAATAATATATAACTTTAAGCCTTTATATAAACTCAATGCAGTTATCATAATGCTGTGTTTATAGTGGCCAGTTATCCATTCCTTATTTATTCCACAATCATTCAAAAATCTGGCACTCTGCACCCTTGCACATATAAATCTTGAAATATGCTATATTCATGTTGCCGTCTGTATTATCTGTTTGTCTATTCTGTTAAGTACACTGAGAGGAATGAAAAATGCTTTTCCAGGCTGCAGATAAGTTTATTTGTGCTAAAAGTTTTGTATTATGGGGTTCTATAAGGGTCGACTCACAAAATGCTTGCTTCAGCACCACATTGCCTTCAATTTTGTATTTTATCTGGAAAATGCTTTGCCCTGCACACTGAAAAAATGATGCTAAAGGGCAGTGAGTAAAAATGTGATGGGTCATGACCAAGCATCAGTATGTGATAAGTTGGGAGTGAGAATGTGTTGACTAGAATGGCCAAGCTTTTGTTTACAAAAACCGGGGTGCATTAGTGTTGCTTTGCCAACTGTCAAAAGGTGCTTCAGGGCTATTTTGCAATCACTCTCTAAGACTGAGTAAGCAAAATAGGAGCAGCACTTTTTGAAGCCATAAGGACCCCCAGGCAGACTCTTCTGGCCCTGGAGATTTTAATTGTTGTCCAGAGGACACGAGTTGAAATTTGACCTGAGGTCGCACTACCCTGTAGCTGCCTAGTGACTACTCATCAGTTTGCATCATCGGAAGAATATTTAAACTACCGACATCCAAAGTTGTCCATTTAGGTTACAGATAAGTATACAAAGAAAATATAAAGGATAACACTGACAATAAAAAATATAAGGAATTTATAGTAAGTGCGTATCAAAAGGCATTTAAAAGATTTCTCATTTGCCAAAGTGTGTCTTTGTTCTTGAAGGGGTGTACACGTTCTGTGACATTTGTGTGACTTTAACTGTCCAGCTTTTGTTCAGGGATCATAATTCAATTCAATTGCACATATTCACCTGTTCATGAGTTCATGATGGCTTTCAGGTGATTTTAGAAAGCATAAAAAGATAACAATCCTTAAAACTTCTGTACTTAACACCAGCCATGTCAGCAAGAATAATTATTTCAAATTCAAAAGGTTTCTCGAATGGTTTTACATGTGATTAGAGGGTAAGAGCAAAGCACCGAGACAAGTTTTACATCACACCATCAAGGAAGGAAAAGAAGTCTACGTATTTGAATTTTTAGCCTTTGAGTCAGTAATGCAGTACTGGAGGTAGAAGAAAAGGGGAACAATCAGTTATATGAAATGGTGCATGTCAAGGAATAAGCTGTGCAGCTCATTTCTGACAGTAGAGGCAGGGAATCCAATTGCAATGCAAGGCCCACTGTTGAACATATTTACATAATGGCTGTAAGGCCAGTAGATATTGTGCACATCATAGCATGGAAGGCCAGCAGTTTGCAAGATTTTATTCAAATAAAACACAACTCCAGTCATTTTCACTCTTTACCTCGTCTTTCCTCGCTGGTTCAAGGTCTGATACGGTGTAACCAGCTGCAGGAGTCGAGATTGTTTGAATAAGAACCTTCAGATTCTTTTGTCCTTGACTGTAAACATTTGAGATACACATGTTATGGGGTGGGATAAAAGTAGAATATTACTGCATGTGTTATACATATCATAATATCACATTGCATAATCTCTGGTCTACAATGAAATAAGTATGGTCTTTTGATTTATTTCTCCACCTTTTCTACTTACTTACTTACTTACTTCTGTATTAAACCAGCATTAAAGGTTAGTGCGTCCCCCTATAAGTCGAGGGAAAGTGGCCCCGCAGCTTTATGTGTTGTTTCTCACTATGTCTATTATAACCACCTTAGCACTTTGTCCTTGGCTTGCATTTAAAATGACTGCGAGGCAGTGAACGTACAAGGGCCGGACAGGCACAGAGACCCCACAGAGTTTGCTTCCAATGTTTCTTATTAGTACCAAACAAAGGCTAGTTTGAGAAGCAGATTTGACCTTTGAGGAAGGTTGGCAGGAGTAGGTAGAGGCTGACAGGGTGAGAAGTTGGTCAACCAAAAGAGAAACAGCAGGATTCTGTCAAGAGTGATCCACATCAGGAAAGTGGAGCTGGCTGCTGAGGGGAAATGGCACTGAACCCTAAAGAAAGAACTAAACATACTGCCCATGTCACAAAGGATATGGGTTTCCGTTTAAACAAGGTTCCTGGCCTGACAAGCAGATAGATTAAACTTGTCAAGCCATTGTCTCTTTAGTCAGAAAAGTGTGAAAAATATTATAAAAAGATAAACATCACCAATTTAATTAAAACAGTTCTTTTGATGTACAAAGCAAATATCAATATTAAATATAATTTAATAATACACGCCAAACGGCACGCAATCTGCTAAGCTGTAAAATAAATGCATAAATAAATACTAGCAATAATTACTATTTTATCATTCACAACTGACACTGTATTGTTCAACCTGTGTTATATGCTCTTAATAGTGATATCCAGCAGCAGATTGAAGTGGGGCATAATGCCCCCCAGGGCAAATGCCCTAAGGCTCAAAGTACAGGCAGAGGAATACCTCTAAGTAGGGTTAGCCCTTACTTTCATTTATTTTTAAGTGATTGCTCAACATGTTTCACTATCTTGGACTTTCCCCAAACCCATTTGTGGCAATGCTCGCTTTTCCTACCGCATCTGTCATTTGCCTAATGAGTCACGTTCATTCTTGTTTTTGTGCAGGATCAAGGAAACATTGGTGTCATCTTCAATGTGGGGACAGATGACATCACTATTGATGAGCCTGCTGTCATAGTAAATGATGGCAAGTACCATGTTGTACGCTTCACACGCAGTGGTGGCAATGCCACTCTCCAGGTGGACAACCATCCAGTCATTGAGCGTTATCCACCAGGTAAGGTTAACAGGACAAACTTTGGAGTTATTACACGCATAGTAAGACAGCATGAAACTTCTGGATCAGAGAAAAAAGGGTTGCATGTCTGCCTATTTCTGCCTTGGCAGTTTGCCCAGTGGATAATTTTAATTCAGTGTTCCTGCGTGGTTATTTTATCAGTTTATAAGAGATCTATTAAAGTTGCCTCATGCAACTAAAAATTATGTGTTTGTGTAAAAATATAATAGTTTGAAATGAGTAAATCTCCTTAAAGCTGCCTTTTTGAGTTTAGCAATTCAGGTATTTTCATCAGCTGCTGCCGTATTTGCATTTAGTTTGGTAGAGAGGTGGGAAGATGTGAAGTTGTGGCTCAGGTGGGATTCTCTAGACCTTTCTAAATGGTGTAATACTTAAGCCATTCTTGTGCGGCTTAAGTGCTATTTCAGCCCAATATAGCAGTGTTTTAGATGTGAATGTATGAACTGCTAGCCTTAAATTTATATGATAGTGTTGTTTTCAATAAATATTCACTTGACAAATTCTTGCTGACATTCAAAATGTGGCTGTGATCATGCTTGATCATACTTAATCTGTCTGTTGTTAGATACAAAATAGCGTAGATTCACTAAAGGGAGACTGTTATAATGATAAGTTATATAACAGTTTTATTTTATGTGTGGTAACTTATGACAGTGAGTAAAAATCACTCAACTGTGTGCACACAACATATACATGGACCCAAAAAAGAAAAGATACATACATAAAATGATCATAACTGGCTGTGCTTTAACCTGTTCTGAACCAATCTACCAATTAACCTTATTCAGAGCAGGTGCACCAGCTGGCATAGTGGGACACAAACCACATCTTTTCTGTGCCTCCAGCTGGTGTTCAAATCACAGATGCATATAACACGAGGGCACATGCATGCATGCAATTGGGTAATGAAGATGGTGTGCACCTTTATGTCAGCTCCCACTCAGCAATCAGTGATATTTGAAACATTTCACATGGCAATGCATAGAATAGTTAGAAATAGGGAGTGCACATCACACAAGTTTCTTGTGCCTTAAATAGATAACAAATATCATGGAGTATTTTTTTCTGGCAATTTGTTTGAGAAAAAAAAGGCAAACATATTTTAACATCTTCACTATATTACAGCTTACAGTATAACCAGGCACTTAACTGCCTTTTCATTGTTGTGCTGTAATGGTTTACTTTAGATTCTAATAATTATTCATATTTGTATTAATTACAAATTTGTTGAAAATGTTTGCAAATAATAATCTCAACAGAACGTGAATGGAACAAAATAATGTCACAATAATTTACTATCAGTTTTAGTGACCCTGTGGCTGATGATTGATAGAAATTCCTCGGTGCTAGGTCTAAATAAAAATCTGGGCTCTCCTAATGTCTAGAAACAATTCATACTGTAATTACTGTATGTTGCCTGTTCTTGTTTTATTTTAATTTATTTGTTTTGCATTTGCATGTGTTTAAAGGAGAGCTGAAGTCCTGTCTCACCGGGGAACTGTTTGTGTCTCGTTCAAATAAATGAACAAGACAATGAATGAATGAACACCAAAGAGACTTAAAATTGCAACTCCCATAAGCCTTTGATGTTGACATACTGTCACTGCCTTCTGGGAGCTCGAGTAAAAACACTGCATGTATACCATGCGCTGCATTGGAAAAATGCATTTTGGCACTGAAGTGAGCGAGACTTTGGCTCTCTGTGAATGCAATCAAACTCATATGCCCCTACTCTAACTACATGACTTTTTATCACTGTCTAAATGCAACTGTTTTCCTGATTTGATTGGTTGTTTCTTATGAATGAACGTCTGTTTTATAAAGTACATAAAATTATTCGTCTGTAATTGGTAATTACTGAAGACGATGCTTTGCTTGGAAAAAAAAATAGCTAAATAACACTAACTAGAGTAGCACATTATAAATAGCCTAAACGTTGCTCTAATTAGCATTAACAGTGTTACTCATAATAACTAGATAACACTAAGTAAAGCTCAAGTTTCTTTTAACTCACAGCTGAGTTAAAATTGATAACTTGTTAAAAATGTTAGCCGTTATAACTTTGTTTCTAACCATGTGATGTTTCAGCTTGCAGACTTTAACCTTTAATCTGTCTCTCCAAATTCTTTGAAGGACACTATGATAATGAACGACTGGCTATTGCTAGGCAAAGAATCCCATACAGACTTGGTCGGGTAGTTGACGAGTGGCTACTCGATAAAGGTAAAAAATATAATTGATTAATTAATTAATTAACCCTTGAAATAACTAGTAAATAAACTTCCCCCCCTGAGAGGTGCAGTGCCAGAAGACAAGGGTGACAAAGTGCAGGTTACCCAGACGTATACATTTCCATTTTAATTGGAACTTGTACCGGCTATGAATTTTAATGGCCACAGTATAGCTTTAAGCAGAAGAAAATGAGTGTGGAAGCAAACGGATATGGCGTGCTTGCCATTTCTTTTTGTCATCCTTATACCTTGTGGAGAGGCTGCACCTTAACAAAGATTTTAAACTAAATTAACTAAAAGCGCATAACCCTTGTCTAACCCTCTATCATCCCTCTTAACCACTGTGTGTAATTAGATACTGTGTGTAATTATTCTACATAAATATCATTAAAATGCTGTGTAACGTTTTCATTAATACCAGTGAAGCTAACACTGGACATAAGCTGACTAGGCTTTGTTCCTAATAACTGAACCATATTTTAAACCACAGCTTCAGGATGTGTTCACCCCAATGAACCTCTTTCCCTTTTTCTTGTTCCCTGTAATCTTGTGCTGCCTTGCATTGTACTACAACGAGCACATCAGACTCACAAGCTGAATATTTTTTTTTGCTGCAACAAAACAACCCTGACAGGCTGTTAAAGTAGATCACTGTTTGCAGCCATTAACTTTGCTAATAAGTATTCTCCTGAGTTGGGCCCATTACCGCAGCCCTCCTCCTCAGATGTAACACTGCTTATCAGTAAAGGTGCTGACAGCGGTGCTGTTGAATATCATTGCCCCTTTGAGGAGGTAAAACAATTGGACCGTGGGGGAAACCCACGGAAAAGCATATTTTAATGGCCTAATGGCTGATGAAGTCAGTGGGAGGAGGGAGTCAAATTTTTATTGTCATTCGGCTTCAAACTGTCTGATGTGTGGCAAGACTGCCATTTTAGTAGTTACCTGTTAAAAGGAGCCATAAGATACATATCTTCACACCTTCTTTTTTTTCCCCTCTAAAGCTAAGAGACAAATATAAATATCATTTTCCCACAGGCAGCTGCTAACTTATTCAGTGACATTTCAAAATCATAAATAAACATCTAAATAGGCTTTAAGCCTCCTCTTCTTGTATGTGCAAAGTCAAAATTATAAACTTGCTGCTAACCAACATTTCCCATTTTAGAGTTAACATCTAAATAAGCTTTTAAACAAATGAATTACTAAATCCCACCTGGCTCAGATGATGTTCTTGTGCAAAATCTCCCATATGCCGTCTCTGTGTGTGCTCTGCCGTTCTCTCCCCTTTTCCATCATCTCCTTCTCTGTGTTTCTGTCTAACTTTAGGGAGACAGTTGACCATCTTTAACAGCCAGGCAGCCATTAAAATTGGCGGTTCTGACAAAGGGCGACCCTTCCAGGGTCAGATTTCAGGGCTGTATTACAATGGTCTCCAGGTGCTCAAACTGGCAGCGGAAAATGACCCCAGCGTACAGGTGGAGGGGAACCTGCGGCTGGTCGGAGACTCGCTCTCCGTGGTGACCACGGACACCACCTCCGTCACCCCGCTGGCGGTGTCTGATATGTCTACCACGATCATGGAAACGACCACCACGATGGCCACCACCACCACCCGCAGGCAGCGGTCGCCCAGCTTGAGTGAGAGCATCTCAAAGGTCAGCGAGTTTAAAAAGGGGTGCTAATTTGCTGACAACAGGGAGGTAATTAGCTCATAAGGTGAAGGCTGTTGTCTATGTTTCGCAGTAGGAAAAAAGGCCATTTTAAATATGGCTCAATAACAGTGAGTGATTTTTTTTTTAAATTAATTAGCTTTGTAGAAATCTGGAGCTGTGCGTGATTCCCAAAATTACAAATTTATATTTCTGTTCAATTATCAGGTTGCTAATATGTCTAAGCATCCTTAACATTCTCAATCAGCTTTAAAAATGCAAAATCGTGATTAATATAAGAACAAAACTGAGTAATACTTTGGCACTGTCTTTATGTGTGTCACCTTATAAAACATAAATGTTTAAACTTGCACAGGTTTACACATTTGGAGCTTATTTAATCCCCCTGTCATGTTTAGCTTATACTGTAGTTTCTGTTCCATTCATCTTGTATTAATGCACATTTTGAAATTTAACTTGCAGTACTAGAATCTAAGATGACAGTCAACACACAATCACAAAACCAGAGAACACTTCAGAATCCCCAGTTCTTCTCTACATTTGACAATGATAAGCTTATTTTTCAGATTTTTCAGATTTTTAGGCCTTAAAGGGGTTTAGGAACATGAACACACTTTTCCCCTGATCATCATGAAAGGAGTTATGAGATGAAATGAACCACATTTAAGTCTCACACCATGACAAATTTCAGTGTTTCACAGCATCATTAAATTTCTTAGCGCTGCATCAGCTATTACTGAAAGAATTAGGCATATAGAACCTTGTATGGAGTAATGTAATGTATGGGTAAGCTAAAATGCTTCATAAATTCATTAAATAACAGGTTTGATCCAGCATGTTTGATTCTGAATTCACTGCATAACTTACTTTCCATCAAGGTATTAGGATTAGGATAATGATAACATTCTTGCTTAGTGTATTTTTACAATACAGCGGCCACATAAAAACAAAGAATTTGAATGTGATAAATGCTGAAAACCCTTCAAATTGGAGAAATTTCAGTAGTTGGACTTGCCCTGAGGTTTTAAAGAACCCCCACTGCCACTGCCTCTCCTAATAAAACTGCAGAGTGCTCTTTTTGTTCCATTTCTTTTGTCTAGCTATCCTAAAATGGTCTTCTCTATATTTTCAATTTATCAAAGTAATCCATTAGTAAGCCTTCTAATGCCCACTCTGCCCAGAGCCCACTGTGCATCCTGCATCCTCGTTAAATATATGTGAGAATTTTATATGGGTTTTTTGTGCAAATTTGATATAAAAGAATTGTTTAAAACCCAATTCTATAGCATTTATCTCATTGAGAGCCTCCATCGGTGATGTTTTTCCATTGTTTGCACACACATAAAGTCAGCCAATGGGGTAAAGGATAAAAAGCAGCCGCTGATGGGCTCATTTTGAACTTGTAGTCTTACTAGTGTCGCTCCAGGCACAAACACTTAAGCAGTACAGTGCTGCATAGTGCAGATTTTTTTCTCAGACCGGACAGTCAATGTAAAAAAGAGACTGTCTGTGAGCCTGAATGAAGAAAAATGTTTATTGGGTATTTGTTAAAAAAGAAATTGTATTCCCTGTTTGCTTTCAGCCACAGAACTCTGATGATATTTTGGTGGCATCAGCTGAGTGTCCAAGTGATGATGAGGACCTGGAAGAGTGTGAACCGGGAACAGGTGGGTCAATTGGTCCTTATGAAGCGATGGTACTAGGGTGCTTAGATGAGTAATGTTATTTTTACCCAGGAGTGCAGACAAAATGCAGTGCTTTTAGGCAGCCATCATTGTTCTTAAAAAAACAGATCTATCTTCTCAGTTTCATCCAACTATCTTACACTCACACATTGAGTAATTCTGTCAAATAACTGTCATTATTTGGATAGTTATTACAGACTAGCATTAATTTGTTCTCTACCCTGTATTTGTAGCTCACAAAAGTGAATCAAAGACAATCTTTGTGAAGTGTACTTCAGGCATTAAGAGAGTCTGATCGAGTTTGTGACAGAAACAAGCTGTAGAACTTGAGAGTCTGGCCTTATTGTGGGTGCCTTAATTATTAATATGACCTTATCAGAATTGTTTGTTGTTGTCTGGCCCGGCAAAGTGTGACTGAAATAATAATGAAAGAGAACCTATTGGCTGTAAATGTCTGTAGATGTATGTATCTGTAACATCTGTAACTCTGCAGAATGTTATAATCGTATATACAAATACACACACACACAGGAAAATATATTGTTGAGGCATCTAGTAGTAGTGGTTAAAGGTACATCTGTAAGATAGCAAGTGCTTTCAGAAAATCATACTATTTTGTGTGTGATTCATTCATACAATAACCTTTCTGCTCTCTTATCATTCCTCAACCTCTGCCTACAGATGTGCATATCGCAGCATGGCCATTTAAAACTTAATGTTCTTGTGTTTATTATGTGCTCTTCATTCAGCTGCCGCCTCTCACGGGTCATCTTGTATGTTTGTTTCTGCATGTGAGCTCTTTTTTACGCATTTGCTGTATTGCATTATTAAACATTCTTAATCTGCACACCCACACACATATGCATACCTTCCAGACAGCATTATGATGCTTTCGGTTTGCTTTTCTCCTCAGTTGCCAAGCGCTGATGTAAATACCCATGTATTATAGAAATGCAATTACTATAAATAAAATCACTGATAAGCCATCTAATATTAAATTCTTCATTAATAATGTACATAATGAGCAGATTGTGCTTCCGTTCTGATGAGCACAACTGCTCAGCCAGAATTTCAGTGTTAATTCTGCTCTAATTTAGGATCCCCTACCTTTTCTGTTTTCTTTCTAGGAGGTGAATTAGTGTTGCCTATTATAACAGTGGATTCCCTTGAGCCCCCATCCATCGCCACCCGTTACCCCGTCATCCCTCCTCCTCCTACTCTCCTTTCCCCACTTGAAACCACCAAAGAGTCCCTGATACTCCCTCCCCACCCTTCCTGCCCCCCGGACCAGGAGGACTGTGGTGACCCTGTGGAGGTCTCAGCCTTCGGCTCTGGGGAGATGACGGAATCCGATGACGAGGACTTTTACAATAAAAACTCCCCCTTGGTCACTGACAGGACAGTCCTTCCTCCACCCCCTGCCGCTGGTGATGGTGGAGTCCAGAAACCCCGCCCCTTACCTCCTTTTGTTCCCACCACCAACCCTGACCAGCTCCACATTCCTGCAGGCAAAATGAACACCCGTGACCAGGTGCTTCTGCCCCCTGTTCCTCCATCCTCCCGAAACACACCAGGACTAACTTACCCCCCCAATTTTCCCCATGTGCCCACAGCCAACCCCACAGCCTCTGATGATAAGAGCCTGCCTGGTGCCGTGGAGGTGATAAGGGAGTCCAGTAGCACCACGGGGATGGTGGTTGGTATCGTGGCTGCTGCTGCTCTCTGCATTCTTATCCTCCTCTATGCCATGTACAAGTACCGGAACCGGGATGAGGGCTCCTACCAGACAGACCAGAGCCACAATTTTGCCAACAATTCCACTGCGGAGGGCAACGGAGCAGTGGTCAAAGACAAAAACACAGCGACAGCCTCTGTGGCAAAGGCCATCACAAAGGGTAAAAAGAACAAAGACAAAGAATACTACGTCTGAAATCACAGGAGAGTAGGCAAGTGTGGACTGAGACAAGAGGATGAGAGAGGATGCTTTCCTTTCGCGCCCCAATATTGTCAGGTCGACTATCAGAAAAATTCCACAAAAGAAAAAAAACAAAAGAAACAACAACTGCGCAAAGCAATTGTGTCCTGCTTTTACATTTTTCTCAAAAGTCAAGGTTGCCCAGTTCCTATTAATGATAAATTCTTATCTACGGCACAAGATCTGACTCATCCTCTGTATCACAATGTGCACTCAGTCTGCATTCACCAATTCCTTATTAGTGTATCATTTTTTTATGTTTTTAACAAGCTCGAAGGAGGCATATCCACTTTGGCTTTGTATATAGCATGGATATGGCACCGTGAAGAAAGTGCTGAAAAACATCTGGTTTCTTTGTACTTCTTTGTAATGCCCTATCTCAAGTCTCAATGTCCCCATTATGATGTATGAGGCTGAACAGCCCAGCTATTGAATTTTGATGGTAGATGAACAGAGAGCACAACAGTCATCCTGGCTACACTCGAACAGAAGGCCTTCATTTGGATAAGACATCATGTCTGCAGTCTACATGTTATTTCATGTGATTTTAAAACTCCCCACTCACTCTGCCTCTATCCACAAGAGATGGTACCGTGTTGCTGATGGCTTATCGTAAAGTAAATGAAGCAAGATATTTAGCCCTCCTGGTGAAAAAAGGAATTTTCAAATCCTTCTCCATATTCTGGCCAGTGAACCTTACAGTATGATGGCTCAGAAAGAGAATTAATATCAGATATTGCAGTCAATGTGCCATGCCATTCCAGGTAGGGATGATTGTGAGCCAGTCATTCTACACCAGTGAAGGTATTTATCCGTGAACACTGCTTGTATGTACATATAGTGGTTAGCAGATTGAAAAAGCATCGTGTACGTAGGGAAGGTATAAAGAAGAATAATCATGCGAGATGCTATGCTTGGCTCGCCCCCGCAACACAGCTTTTCATGACAACTTCAAAACTGTTTCAGCCCGAACTTTACAGGAATTTTCAAGAGCTCAGAATCACATTTGAGAGTGTTTTCTGATTGCTTCTTGGAAAGAGGAAACCAACACACCTCACCAGATGCTGGCTCGCTCATAATGTTTTCTTTGTTCTTAACTGTCTTGGGATAATTCAGAAGCACACAGAAAATGTAAACATATCTTTGAAGCATAGATATTCCTTGTAAAGCAGCCAAACATGTATTGTTTTTTTTTTTCTATCGGTTATTAAATGACTATTCTACGAGATGAATAATTGAAGATTTGTGAATTGTATTGATATTTCTCTGATATTTCAATGTATCTTGTTACCACTCCTCTTAACACGTTATATTTTAGATTGCCTTTTACTCAAATCCGGACTAAAAGCACACTTTTTCCTCTGATAGCTGCAAATATCTTTTGGGTTTTTTGGGGGGGATTATTTACGGTACAGATTATGCAGAGAAAACACAAGGGTGGAACAAACAAATGTTTTGTTTTGTTGCATTGTGCATTTTATATGTGCTAAATCTGTTACTCAATGGATCTGATAATATAAAGCCATTTTCTCTGTTGAGTTATTTATTCATGCTCTGTGATTTCGTTCTTTTTTTTATGAAAGTGCCATTCGACATGAGCTGCTCAGTGCTCAGAAAATATACCATTCCTCACTCATTGCTATTGTATAGTGTTCATGTGAAATGGATCTTAATATGTGTACAGAACGTGGATAAAGATGAAAATACACTTGATTATATACTTTGTACACAACTGTGTTGTGTGTTGCTTCTTAGAAGTTCCCTAAAATAATTAACTTTATTTGACTTTTCTTCTTGGATGCAACATTGTGGGTGAGCACAATGAAAAGAATGTAGTTTTTAGGTCAGGACAGTTCGGCTTCATGGTGTGGTAAACGGCGTGACCCTTGTTCTTGCATGCTTCTGCAACAGCTGTGGGTGTGCAGTCCCTGCAAACAGACAAAGTTAATATAGTAGTAAAATAAAACTAACTAAATTTCAAATAAGAAACTGACATTTTCAGAGGGTAAAAAAAAGACTTTGAATATAAAAAATACAGTCAGTCTTTTTGTTTTAGTAGTTTTCAAGTTGGTCTCACTTTTTCAATTAGCAAATCGTAGCAAATGCGTTTATAGTGCTAAATATATAAATGCAAATAAAATGTAAAGTAATCAAAACTAAACTGAAAGTAAACATTTTAAACAATAAAACAAATCTTTAGCACTGAAAACTGCAAAGTAAGTAAAAATAAGCCAAAGAGAAAATAACTTTTTAACTCTATATTAATAAAAGCTATGAAAATAACACGGCTATGATAACCTTGGTACAGATGCTGACATGTTTGTGAATGTTATACCTCAGAAATGTCTTATGAAAATTTGGTAAATTTAGCACAAATATTCCCTTGGCCTCAATGATGAACTGAATAAAGATTGTTGGTCAGAGGTAAAAGTCACTGTGACCGTACCCAGTCCCATAATAGTGATTTACTCTACTTAATTTTATGAGAACACCTGGAAGAAATATCATCACATCTGGCCCAAACATCCACCGGGACTCAAGGATCAACCATGCAGTGGCCAAAGATCACTATGACCTCATAAAATATGCTTTTGGCCACAACTTAAGAGTTCCTTTACCGAGTAACAGAAGATTTCAAACAAATGTTTAATATTGTAAAGTGATGGCATCTTAAAACAGAAAGGTCAACAGTAAAATTCACTGTGGCATCATAATGTTCTGTAAAACATCATAACTCAGGAGTAGGAGGTTTGTTTGTGTGTGTGTGTGTGTGTGTGTGTGTGTGTGTGTGTGTGTGTGTGTGTGTGTGTGTGTGTGTGTGTGTGTTTGACCGTGTATGTGTGTGCTTCTAAGTTCAATAAGAGGACAGATGCAGAAGCAAACGTAAGGTAAGCTAGGGTAAACCTTAATGAAATTTACTGGAGAAGAATAACAAAAGGTGCTTCAGGGTTATTCAGGCAGGCAAACAAAAAAATAATTCAAACAGAGAAGAAAAATTAGATTTATCCAGAAGAGGGGGGGTTCATATTCCAATGAAACAATGAAGAAACACAAGGAGACATGCAGAGAGAAGCAAGAACACAGGAAGGTGCACAGATGAATGGACAGAGGGAGAAACAAAAGGGTAAATACAGCAAGGTAACTGGGAACAGGTGGAAACAATGAGAGAACCACAGGAGTGTGAACCACATCCAGATATGAAAGGCACGCAAGAAAAGTAACTATCAGATTGACACAGGGAGCGACAGGAAAAAGTGACAAAGAAATTAATACAAAGGGCAAACAGGGTGGAAAGAAAAACAGACTAAAAAGAGAAGAAACATCAGAACAATGACTGGAACACTCCAAAAGTTGATTCTGTTCATTTGGACGTAGCGTTTTATGGGAGAAACATTTCGTCACTCATCCAAGTGACTTCTTCAGGCTCAGCTGGCTGCAGGTTTCGCCAACCTACTCCACGCTCAAACCAGCGTTCCTCCCTGTCCAGGATGTGCACATCCTCATCATTGAAAGAGTGTCCACTGGCCTGTAGGTGTAAATAGACTGCAGAGTCCTGGCCTGACGAGGTGGCTCTTCTGTGTTGTGCCATCCGCTTCGCCAGAGGTTGTTTGGTTTCCCCGATGTATAAATCCTGGCAATCCTCCTGGCACTTAACAGCGTACACTATGTTACTCTGTTTGTGTCGGGGGACCCGATCCTTGTAGTGGATCAATTTTTGGCGCAGCGTGTTTTGGGGTTTACAAGCCACAGAGACCCGGTGTTTAGAAAAAATGTGTCTCAACTGCTCTGATACTCCTGACACATATGGGATCACTACAGGTTTTCGCTTAGGCAGCGGTTGTTCTTCTCTCCTGGATCGGCTGAAGCTTTCTTTAGGCGCCTGCCCAGCTTTGACAAATGTCCAGCTGGGATAACCACATTTACTCAGGGCCTTCTTGATGTGATGTTCTTCTGCTTCACTGGCCACTGTGTCTGTGGGGATGGTGTTCGCTCTGTGTTGTAGTGTCCTGATGACACCCAATTTATGCTCCAGTGGATGATGAGAGTCAGACCTTAAATACTGATCCGTATGCGTAGGTTTGCAGTACACATCAGCTTTTAGATGTCCCTCATTACTGATGGAAATCTCACAGTCTAAGAAGGCTAACTTGCCACTTTTCATATTCTTCCTGGTGAATTTGATGACTGGAACAGGACGATCGTGACCGTATTTCAAGTTTGGTTGAATACTGAATTACTCACACTAATTCTGGGAGCCAAACAATAGTGCTTGTGTAGATTTTCTGTGCTGCAGGGTTGAAGATGTATGTGCAGCCATGTCTTTACTTAGTGTTGATCACGGCTACATCTTTGTCTCTTATCAAAGTCAGGCTCGTAGGACATAAATCCATCTAGCACTTTTCATTCAATTTCTTTAAAATCTTCACTACATCATAGAAATCTGGCTAGAAATGAATAAAAATTTAGATTAACCCCTGTTGCCTTACTTACTATAAGAGAGTAATTCTTGCAAATTAGCAGTGTAACATATTGATTGCTTCCGTTTGTCTGTTAGTGCTTGGGACCAAAGAATCTTTTTAGGATAGACCAAAGACAATCACAATGACGTCACTCTACAAAGGCTAACAAGACAGGTTAATACATTTAACATGATGAACTAGTATTTGCACAAATTGCAGGTCGTGTAATGTGCTAAAAATGTGTCTTACACTTGAATTTCATCATCATTTTCTCACTCCTCTCTTTTGCTCACGCACTCTCTTTTGGACTCTGCGTTGTTCTGGCATGTTAGTAGCTCCTGGATGTCTATTATTTATAATGAAGCACCTTCTTATACTATCAGAGTCCATTGCAATGGAATATCATGATCTCTGTGAGGCTTAAATGCAGTTTAAATAGTCCAAAAAAAGAAAAGAACAAGAAAGACAAGATAAATTCTCATAAGAGATGCTAGTGATTTGTCCACAGTGTGACCCAATCAGGTCTGACACTCGTGGACTTTGTTGTTCCCTCACTTGAGTACCAAGTACTCAACTTGGGTTAAAAAAACAAAACATAAAACATGCATTTCAAGCTGGTGACTTAGAGTTTTAAAAAAATTGGTAATTTAGAAGGCAGGAAGTGTTATGAAAAAAGTTACTATTTGGTCAAATTATTAAAAATGAGGGAGTGTTTGTGGAAACTAGGAGTCAGGCTATATCAGGCTCTGCTACACTGAGTTTAGTCAGTCTTTATTTGAAATCCTTCAAATAAAGTACTAGAATATTCCCTTAATATGTGGAGCAAGTCTATATGCTGATATCATATTACTAACTTTGAGGCTACAGCACATGAGGAGTTTCCTCACAGTAAAAAAGTATGCCACCGCACAGCATTTATCAAAGGCAAATTTGGTTATCATCTTCAACTACAGAACTACAATAAGGATCAGCAGCCTCATGATAATCTTTGACAGCGGCACCATGTTGGTGTTGTTTGACTACCCCCTGCTGAGAACATGTGGAACTGTAAGAGAGGAAAGCAAGTCGGTGACGTTGATGTGATGTAAGGTTATAGTTGCCTGCACTTAAGCAGCCATCAGTTTATCTCAAGGATGTTTATCACCAAAGACAAGAATTTAGAGAGACTGCATTTCAAGCCAGCAGGATGACCCGTCCTATCAGTCTCTTTGTGCTGATAGTGATGACAATAATCCTGTGGGGTAAGCAAGGTGTGGTGTCAGTACGGTTTTGGTGCAGCAAGGCCTGATCTGTGCTGACACTGTGTATCAAGGAGGGTGGCTACAGGATATGATAAGCCACTCCTGAGCATTGCTGAGGTATCACAAGGTTAATTCAACAAAACAGCAAAGGCAGGGGAAACAGATGACGGCTGGTATGGCCTACCCTACACTGAAGCTGTAGGTATAACACGCGGGAATTTAATTGGAAGGGGGAACAGAGAAGTGCAGGAGCAGCTTTTAGAGCTGATGCACCTCAAGCATAGTAATGTACGACAGTAATGAGTGTATTTTATCCATCCATCCATTCTCTTCTGCTTATCCAATTCAGGGTCACGGGGTGGGGGTGCTCAAGCCTACCTCAAAGTGTGTATTTTAATTAACATATTTTTTATGTGTGTGTGTGTGTGTGTGTGTGTGTGTGTGTGTGTGTGTGTGTGTGTGTGCAGATGACCATCAATGATTAATTTCCTTTGGGATTGATAAAATTTTATGAAATGAGCAACCACTGCTCAAACAAGGTTTTCTTTTTACTGTAATTACTATGTAGTTATTTCCAAGGACTTCACAAGTAATTATATGTGTTTCATAGCTTCTCTTCATATCTTGACATTTAACCTTGGCTATGTGTCATCTTCCCACAGCCGTGATGTTAACTCAGGCATCACTCCCTCCACATAACTCTGTAAATTGAGAGAAAATGAGTGCATCCATGCTCTTCCACTTATCCAAATCAGGATCACAGTGGGATTGGAACGGTACATCCTGGATGGGTCACCAGGATTAAGACAGTGACAGACTATTTGTGTCTTTGGACTGTGGGAGGAAGCCACTGTACACCGCGAGAACATGCGCTCCGCACAGAAAAACCCCAGAATGGACTCAAAAGCAGGACCTTCAACAGTGCTAACCATCGCACTACTATGCTGACCATCCAGCCATCCATTTTCTTCCACTTATGAGAAAATGAGTTATTTTATATTAAGGAAGCCAGCTCATATATACACTATATAGCCAAAAGTATTCACTCACCCATCCAAATAATTGATTTCAGGTGTTTCACGCTACTAAATATTTCACAAGTCTGTTAGTATTAGTGGTATTATAACAAACTGGAAGCAAATGGGAATGACAGCAACTCAGTCATGAAGCAGTAGGCTATTTAAAATCACAGAGTGAGGTCTGCAGATGCTGAGGTGCATAGTTCACAGAGGTCACCAACTTTCTGCAGAGTTATAGCTGCAAAGGGTGGGCGGACATTATATTAAACTCTTTCAATTAAGAATGTCAGTCAAGTTCATATGTGTGTGAAGGCATATGAGCTAATACCTTGGGCAATATAGTATATTTGCACAAGAACTTTTTTTTAACATGCCCTCAATAAATAGGCAATTTTACAGACAAAGATGGTCGGAGATGTTCTTTTACTTTAAAAGAACAACTTTTTTATTTGTAAAGAGTTTATGTGTACTGTCATAAAAACAAGAGATCGTTGGCTAATGTTGCAGAATGGCACACAAATGCGAGTTCTATACTATTTATAAAGAATAAATATAAAATATAAATGTAAAATTTTTACCTATCTAAAAATTAGCTACGGTACCTACCTATATGTAGGTCCAATTCATCTCTTCAAGCATGGACAACTGGGATTGTCAGGTGGCATCTGGAACTGAACCATTAGCAAGGTGAGGGTCTTTTGGGATTGCAGGGAGCAGTTTAGCAGTGTGGCTGGCTTAAATGGGGGTTAGCTTGGCCTACATTAACCTGAGCTAGCTGGTAAACCCATATATAAGAAACGTCTACATGAATGCCAGGACCTGAAAGTAAACATTTTGTTAGGTAGTTTTGTGGTTGATTGGTTTGTACTAACATTACATTTTAAGAATATTTTAAAATAAAAGAAGAAGAAAAAGTCCTCCTCATGACGTCAGTACACATGGCCAATCAGCGCCATGGGAATCTCTCTCGGTCTCTCACTCACTTTGCGGCCGTGCGTGCGTGCTTGCGTGCGTGTGTCAACTAGTTGTTAGCAGAGCTAGCTACCCAGTGAGCTAGCTCGTTGAAACATTTTTTGTTTTTGTTTAGTTTTTGTTTTTTTACACAGGGTCCGTTTATACCAAGAAGCATTTGTTGTTCGTCATGAGAGGGGCCCACGGCTCCCCATACATGATGTTTGTCACCCAGTCATGCCAAAGAGGAGCACGGCCTCTCGGGAGAAAATGATAAGTTAGCTAACGCCAGCAAAAAGTGAAGCTACAGTTTTTTAACAGCCGATTTCCTTCCTAGCTAGCATCCTGAGACGGAAAGCGCTGAGATTTTGCATGAACTGGATGCGGAAGGAGGATATAAGCCAACCTGGACAGCTATTGCTAACTATGAGCTATGCTGGGATCCAAAATCGGAGAACATCTCACTGTGAGCACAATTATTAAATCTATCAAGCCAGCGTGAGATAATAATAGCTAATGACTTTCACCTACCTATTAGCGGTTAGCGTTAAGCTGTCTTGTTTTAGGGTGACGTTACAGTTACCCAGTCAACGATAGGGACATCAAGATAGAAATGCTTGCTTATGCGGCCTAGCATTAGCCGGTAACTAGCATTAGGTATCCTAATGTTGTCTGTCAGGCAGTTTGAGGAGATAATCTTCGGGTTTAGGTCATGTTATCATATTCACTGAGGTCACTGAAACCACTGGCGGCTGCCCAGTGGTGAGAAATGCACAGAAATCTTTGTAATAAACGATGAGCTGCCAGTTAGCTTGCTAGTGCCTGTCACAAAACTTAATCTAGCTGGCACAACGATGGCCTGGACGTGAACATAGGGAGTTCATGCTGTCGGAAAACCGAATATGTCAGATATGTCATATATCACATACAGCTGTTTTTGTTTGTGTGAAAGACATCTAATGGCAAATTATGTTTGTTATAATCGTTGTTTCACGTGCCATTGCTAGCTTATGTTATTCTTTTGCATTTATCGATCACTAAAACGATTCTGTCACTTCAGTTGCAATAAAGGATAATTAGTGTCCTGTGATTTAATGTAATTAAGTAAAGGACAGATGAAAGAAAAGAGTAAAATGTTAAAGTAAACAAACTAAATAGACGTTATAAGTTGCACCTGAAACAAAAAGAGCAACACTAAACTTATTTGGTGATTTTTATTAGATTTTCAAGATTGTTTTTCCATAAAATCCAGTGTTTAAAGTGAAGCTCCATAAAAGAAAACTGACTAATTGTGATCTCTCTCACAGATGAGCACTTGTTCGTGCAGTCATTGGGTTACCAGTGTGTCAAAAAGTCACTCTGCTGATTACCCACCGAGGATTGGGCTAGTGTGGGGCAACGCTGGTGCAGGGAGGGAGCTTATACTGGCACAAGAATATGCAAGGACTCTTTATCTCAGCTGAAGTGTATGCATATATCTAAGACACAAAATTGCTGTGCTTGATGAAACAGTCTTGGTCAACCTGCCATGCCCCATGGACATGCCATCGTAGACACAAGATACCGTGGCTCAAACTGCTGCACAGTTTTTTGAGCTACAGCCTTGGGGGAAGCGTTTCAACTTTTAGTTGAACCTGAAGGTGGAGATGGGTTCCCAAGCTCTTCAGATACTGCGGCAGGGCGTGTGGGCTTCGCTCACTGGAGGGTGGTATGTGGATCCCCACCAGAGCACATTCTCCAACTGCTTCCACCTCTACCTTTGGATATTTCTCCTGGCTTTCCCCTTTCTTCTGTACATGGTAAGTTCATTTTCCTATCACCAAATAAAAATAGGAGCTACCAAAATAATGCACAAATCCTTTTAAATCAGTTTTCAGAAGTTAGCCATGATGACATGATAGCTTCAAGTAATTTCACTTATATAGGTCAAATCAAAAATTTACCTCAAGAAGTTTAATAATCCGTTTCTAGCTTGCATGCCCAAGCCCTTTTTACACATTGGCAACTTCAACTGACTTAATCATCTCCCAGGATTATCATGTGTAAAATGGGTCAAATACTATGTTTTGAATAATCTAACTGCATTTTTTTAATGATGTAAACTGTATGAGAGACTCATTCAGCACATATGCATGGGATAATAACTTTATAGTTTAACTTCTAGTGCTTGTAACAATAGGGGGAATAAAAACTAAGGGTGTTTGCCTGAACTTGTGTGGTTAAATTAAGATCCTGATTTAAAACAATTCCATAATAAGTTTGAAATATCCAGCTATATTTAACACCTCATTTCCAATTAAGCTTCCTTCCTGGTTCTAGTTCTTTGACGTGACTGCCTGGTCTCATTTTTGTAATTCCTCTCTTTAAATTCCAACTCCTTGTCAGGCTCTTCCTCCAAGCTTGTTGGTGGCAGGTGTGTACTCTGCTGTGGTTGCTGTATTTTTTACTGCCATTAAAGTGGTAAACTACCGACTTCATGCAATGTTCGACCTTGGGGAGATTGTAGAGAAAAAGCAGGCCTCACTAACAGCTGAAGTGCCAAGGACAGAAGAAGGAGAAGAGGGGTCAGGTGCTCATGAGGGGAATCAGCACAGGTAATGTGATGTGTCTTAAAGAAAACTTGCCTGTTGCGATGCTGTGACTTGCTGAATTCTTTGGAAAAAAAATTTCTTCCTGCATGTGACTATTTCACAGGGATAGTCATGTTGGTGTAGAGATGACTGTGTTTCGGAAAGTCAACTCAACACCCCCAGTGCGTTGCAGCTCCCAGCACTCTCTGTTTGGATTAAACCAAGTGTCGGTGAGGATTACCATATTTACTAGCATGCAACATTATCTCTTCTGGCTTCCAACATTTCTCCAGTTCTATCTATTAGAATTTTTTTAATTCATTAATTTGGTCTGTCAGCAAACTACAAGATGTAGCAAGCTTTAAAAGCTAGCAGGTGGAATGGCTACAGGCAAAAAATTAAAAAAATAGACAGCAGATGATTGAATAAACCAAGTTACTGTTTAACCTAAGTACACTTGTTGCTATGATCTTTCTAACTCGTAGCTCCTCATTAAATGCTAATTGGTCTGAACCTCCCGTGGCTTAGTGCCAGGTTAAAAAAATTTGTATTTTCCATGATCAGTATGCCTGTAATGGTAGTTTGCAAGATTTTTTTTTAGTTCAGTACCAAGCTAAGGGGGGATTTTTTAAGTACTTAGCGATGTTCTTATGGTTTCGTAATGCATAATCATGTGTATCAGGTGGTTTAAAGCATTGTGTATATTCTTTCTTACTCTTCAGGAATTCTTGCCTCAGTTGGAGGATTCAGGGGGTACTAAGGGTAAGCATCTAAATGTTTTAATTCTGCATACCATATTTTTATTTTAAATCATGATGTATATAATAGATAGTCTGACATTTTTATCCAAGCATATGTTTTAAATTTGTAATTTCCTTTTATTTCAGATATCAAAGAGTTAATGCGGGAACAAGGAAGCAATAATGTGATTGTCACGTCAGCTCAACGTGAGATCCTACGTCAGAGTTCCCAGGACCCCATTAGTAAGTCTGTTATGTTTCACTGTTTAGAAATGAGCATTAGATACTGGAAACAATGTTTAATCCTTCCTGTATAAGTCAGGCTGTAAGTATATCAGTATTTTCATACAAATTTAGGAAGGGGGGGGGGGGGCTGATTGGGACCCACACAACGTCAGTGTTACAGCTTGCAAAAGTGCATTTCAGTCTAGGGGGTCCTTTTGTCCCTCTGTGGGGGGATACTCCCACTAGGTTTATATCTGGGACTCTCCACCATTTGACCTCAGAACTGAAGAAGCTTCTTGGATGAGAGGTGAAACGTCTTCAAGTAACTTAAAGAAGTCCAGACGCTTTTCTTTGCAAGCTCCTTTGACTACGATGACCTGGATGACTGAGAACCTTCACAGACATTTCAGTCTAATGTTTGGTTTTCTTACCGTACAGGGGCTCTGAATGGGGTCTCATCCTGCATTGTTGCCGCTCTTGGAGGTGAGTTCCAAGGTCTTGTAGGAGTATCTGGAGTGTCAGCTGGATTTGAAGAACCTGGAGCCTTGTCTATCCCCCCTTCACCCTCGAGTCAAGAAGATGGAGGCGAGAAAGAACACTTGCAAGAAGTGGAGATGTTAACAGAACAGTTGTCTCATCAGAGTTCCAAGGACAATGATTTGGGGGCTTACTCTCCCCTTGGCCCCTCTGCTGAATCTGAGAGTTTGGGAGATACTCCCCTAAGCCCTCTTATAAAGAGTAGTTTAAGTGAAGAACTCAGTGAAAATCTGCTGGGTTTAGGCCTTGACCCTGTGGCTTTTGCTCCTGGGACTGAGCTCCCCGGCAGCCGCAGCGGAGTAGCACTAGCTGCTGGATCAACAGACAGTTGTTTCAGTGCTGGTGGAGCTACCACAGACCGTGAGACGCTAAGCACTGTTAGCAGTTACCGCAGTGAAAAAACTGATTCAACTCAGCTGGAAAGTCCTTCATTCAGCCAGTCGCGGCCTGTAGATGGACAGGTTTCTGCCTCAGCACCAGCGATAGGGTCTGACATCCACAAGCCCACAGAGGATTCAGCAGTGCAAGATGGCAGTGATACTGACAATCTGTCAGACAGTGTGTTACTACGCTCCCCTTCCAAAGAATTCTCCCTCAGCCAGGGGCTAGACCGGACACTTGTTGAAGGAGAGGATCTGCCATCTGTACCTTCTGATATTGCACAGCCCCCTCCTCTCCAGAACTCTTCCCCTTCAAGTAGTGGCCACTCAGAGGTTTGTGAATTGGACAGGAACGTCCCAGTTCCTCCTCTACCCCCACCTCGGCAGACCAATTCAGTGCCCTCAGGGCTGGCCCTGGGTCTGGTGTGTTCTGAGCCTGCTTTGCCCATATCTTCTACCCCATTCTTACTGTCTGAGCAGCCTGCTCTGCAGTCCCAGCAGGTTGTACGCCCTAAAGACTTAAAGCTGCTGCGGGCCAGCGGCGGTAGCATGGGGCACAGGCCAGGCCGAAGGAAAGCTCCAAGAAGGCGCGCTGGAGCTGGCAGTAGTAGTTTTGACTGTGGCTCTTACAGGCGTCACCACAATCATAGACAACACAGAGATTACATACCAGTGCGCAATCGACTCGGCACTAAGGCTTACAGTGAAAGTTTGTTTGAGGATTCCAGTGACGAGGACGACGGCAGTGACATGAGTGCAGGTTCTAGCCTGGGCTCTCAGCGCCGATACAGCTCAGATGATGATGACGATGATGATGATGACTCTAGTTCCTCTACCTCCTGCTACTCTCCAGACCTTGCTAACACTGGCATTACATCGACTCTTCCCCCTGCTGCTCAACTGCCTACTCCAAGGGAAGGGGATTTACCCGAAACTGCTGGCCCCTCACATCCTCGTGCTGCTCAACGCTCTTCTAGCACCGCTAGTGCTAAGACTCACGCAAGAGTGCTAAGTATGGATGGGGCAGGTGGAAGCCAGAGCAATGCAGTAGCTCTGCCCTCTACTCTGCTTGCAATGCCCTCCACCTCCACGCCTGCACCTCGGACTCTCACCATCTCCAAGTCTGATCTGGAAGCCCGGACTATACACTCTGATGGCTTTGCTGGGGCTCACCATCATCGCCTGGATTCACTTGGAGGCTCTTGGACTGGCAACCAGATGGGCTGGAGAACAGGAGAACTGGTTGAAGAGGGGGCTGTTGGAGGTGGTGAGTTTGCAAATTTTCAGTCAAGAATATATGTTTTAACTTACCCTACTGAAACAGTTTTCATCATGGTTTGGAGGTCTAACTAATTAAGAAAGTTAACCTTCATAGGGAGTCGCTGATAGTAAGGCCTATTTGTAAGGCATCAAATTGTTGCTGATATTTTTTTTTCTGTAATATTTTTGATGACAGACCACTATTAATTTGTACTTAATTTAATCACGAGTAATGACTCCATGGTGTAGTGATTAATACATATACCTTATTTGTGAAAGATTTTATTTAAGATGGCGAAGAGACACAAACCCAGCCTTGGGGTCTCACAAGCTAGTGTACTGTGATCTAACTAGATGTATCTGATATGATCCCTGTGTTGGTGATCCCTGGTGATCATAATTAATATTGGTCCAGGTTCAACATTGCAAGTGATATTGTCATATGGAAAAAACTGCCAATGTGTACTAAAATCCAAAACGGGGCAGTTGTGGTTTAGGATGGGTTATGGGGTTATAGTTACGGTTATAATTATAGAGTTAAGGTTAGAGTTTGGTCCGAATTTCTTTCCACGTCGCAAAACCATGACATCACAACAATGTGATTGGTCACTTGCAATGATGAACCTGGCCCATCATTAGCTTCGGTGATCCTAGAACAACATTGGCACATTGATATCAGATTGTGCACTATACCCAAGCCAGTATAGAGGTGACGGTTGTGTCAGGAACTCCATCTGATATGAAGTCTGTGCCAAATCAAACATGGGTTCCATGTGCTGTGGCAATTCCTTTGGAAATAAGAGAGCAGCTGAAATTCTATTACTTTTTTTTTAGTTCCAAGTAACCATGAGGTGTGATCAGAAAGCTCTGGAAACGATTCTGTAAAAATCAAAAATCATGCCTGTATACCCATTCAAGAATATATTATACACTGCACCATTGTAAGTGGAGCTGCTATATTTAGATCACTGTAGAAGTCCTGTTATGTCTTCTACTTATGTCTCAGTAGCGCCTGTTGGATCTACTCCAGTGTATTCCTTCAACTTAATTTTCATTTTCAATAAGTTTACAGTGTCACTATCAGACAAGTGTGCAATAAGAGAAAATAGCAAGAAAAGACTATGTTGCAATGTATTTGCAACTCTCATAGGCTCGTATTATGTCAGGTAATTGTAAAATGCAGTGTTTCTTTTTCGGCTTTTCTGTTCTAAGATTTTGTGTAGAAATTTCACCAGAACCTCAATCTGTTTTGCAAAGGAAGTATGGTCTCATTAAGAGCTTGTTTGCACTTGGAGGGGCTGATGCCCTGCATAATCTGTTATCCTTCAGAGGTTGCTGGCGATGCAGGATTTTCAGCTCTGTGTGTCCACCCTGCAGCTGGATGTGAGACGTCATCTCAGCCGAATTTCTCTCAGATATCTTCTGCCTCTCTATTACCGGAGAGACCCAAAAGTGTTCACCGCCAGTTCCCCTTAGGTTAGGTGGTTATGAGGAAAACTAGATGCTTCATTGATTGGGTGGGGTGCTGTTTTCAAGTGGAGGGCCATAAATGGCACCTAGCCCCAGAGGCTTTGTCGCACATATATAAATTACTTGGAGCTGACGGCAGGTTTTTGGCTTTGGGGCATTTCTTGCTGCTCCTGAAAAGTTGTTATGTCCTGATTAGGAGAGACAGTATAACAACAGTTGTGTATACAGACTGTCTGAGGCACTTGCTGTGTGACATTACACAGCCTGTCTCACACTCTGATTGTGTGCAGCAGTGAACACCTCCTGTCATTATGTGTGACGCATGTTCCCAGTGCATTGAACACTGGAGCGGAGCTACAGAGGAAATCCACTCTATGGGGAGTGGAGACTCAATCCCACAATAGTCCACCACGTCTGAAGGTGTTCGTATATTTGTTTGCATCATACAAAAACACAATCTCCTCTTTTCTTTTCCCTAAAAAAATTGAGGGCAAAACATTAGGGGAGCTCACCCATGGCCAGGCGCACTGCTATAACAGTTTCCCTGAGCAGGTTGAGGGAGCAGTGGCTGTCTTTGATTTTGATTGTTCCATATTGGCCCAGCGGGCCATGGATGATGGATCTAACTTGTCTTCTCCACAGCCCGGCGGTGGACACTGCCTTTGCACAGGGGCCTGATGTCACAGGTGTCACAGAGCAGTTAGCTGAGACTGGCACCTGAAAGGCTGAATTTAAATGAGTTGGGTCTCCCCCTGAGGTTGATTGAGACCATTCAGAGTGCAAGAGCAGTTTCTGTATTCTGACTTTATGAGGGTGTGTATTTGAGAGATGTGCAGCTACGAACAAAATTTCTTATCAGTGCTGTGTTAGAATTGTGTTAGACTTCCTTCAGGTTTTGCTAGATAAGGGAAGAGCATTTTCCTCTAAAGTGTTTGGCTGGAATGTCAGGCTGCCATGTTGGCTTTGGTAATGCACCAAAGAGATTTAACTACAGTTTTAGAGTTAGTCTTAGTCTTTTTACAGCTTGCTTTAGCATCAATGAAAAATAACAGTAACTGTAAGTTACATGCTCTATCTACCCACACATCATGTTTTCAACTGTAATAGGGAGGTTTTGCACCCTAATGCTGCCTTCATGCCTGACATTAGGGATTCTACCTATAGCTGCCCTGCACAGGAGCTGTTAGCTTTTCGCCCCCTGCCATTTGGGGAATGACAGCCAGAGGTGGCTGATCTTTTGCGTGGATCAAGGGGTTAACCCCAGTTCCTTGAAAACTGAATGAGGTATCTCACTCGCACTTTGCCCATGCAACTGGACAGTGTCAGTAAGGCATCAATAGATAAAAAAAAAAATGGAAAAATGCTGACTGATATTTATTTATTTAGTCAAAATTATTTGACCTTTTGAATTTATTAAATTTAGTCATGAGTTAGTTACTTTATGGTGTAGTAGTGGCACATAGAAGAACAGCACTAAGAATGCCTGGACCCCATGGTCTTGGTGATAAGAGCTTCTGTGGCTTGTCATGCCAGAGGGCACTTACCATAGTGAGATGCCGCATTTGAGCTTCAAAGAAATGAAGTTACCCTGGGCCCGTTTAAAAAAAAAAAAAAAAA